>NC_058107.1:34828999-35128999 GCF_914725855.1 Thunnus albacares | reverse complement strand
ACGCTTTGTTCTGCAGCTGAACAGAACAGAACAGAACGCCGCATGGTTCTCTACATACATCTTCTCACCGACCAACTTGTAATTTTGCAAATCAGAAACCATGTTGGAATCAGAGACAGAGAGCGATTTAGTGCCCCTGCAATTTTGTCTGGAGTGAAAATTGGTCCATTTAAACTTCATGTCCTCACACTTAGCCTGACATAACCTATACATATCCTGAATGTCACAAAATGAGCATGTTTGAGTCGGTAAAGTAGCTCTGGGAGATGCGGAGTCGTTTTACTGAGTTGCAGTTCGCAGCTTACAATTAAAAGTTACACTTGGTTTTACCACCTGAGGCCAGTTAGAGCCTGTTGATTACTTTATATCCACTTCAGTAGCTTGAATGAGCTTGAATGAGGACTGAATGGAATCAACTTCCATGAATAATTTGTTCCTAATTCGTCCATCCTTCACAGAAGGATTCCCTAAATCTTGCTATTGCCTTTGCTTTTACTACTTAATTTCCTTTGTAATATATTTAAAAGATTTTAAGTAATATATATATATATATATATATATATATATATATATATATATAGTGAGTTTGCATAAGAGGTTTGTCACTGTCATAATTATGGAGTGTGTCAAACCCGTATAGTATACAAAATCATAATTCTCTTTTAAAGCTGCATTAATTTTAGTTTATTTTTTGGACAAAGGGACAACAGGCAGACATGTACCCCTGAAATAATAAAGTAAAGAACAGCATCTACAGTTGTTGTTGCTCATGTTTGAGTAAACAGTTGTCTATTTTCATAAAGGGCAGACAAGAGGACAACATTATCATTGATTTGGAGTCCAAATCCAATATTTACTCTCCTTGTAGCTGTGTTTTGGTCGCCGTCTACTCCTAAGAGAATAATGTGCTGCTTGACGTTGCTGTGTGATGGAAACTGGTTTGATGAGACTGAATATGACTAAATGTGCTGAAAAATGAGGCTAAAAGAGGCTAAAAAGCTCAGTAGCGCTGCAGAGTTGGTGCGAATTCTCTATGGATTAATCACTACAAGGAAACCATTCTATACTGAAAGTTATTTCAATTAGTTTTAATATGAAAATAAGAATAAGTGGTCCCTCAAAGTGTATTTACTGTACAAACCGTTGGATCTAATACATTGTAAAGGAAATCCAATGAAATACGGGCAAATTAGTGAATCAGTTTTTAAAGCTTCACTGCGAAACAAACCTTGATGGCTCCAGATGGAAACAAGAGGAAACAGTTTGAAAATGCAATCAGCTACATTCAGAACTCATTTGACCTGATGTCAGTGAACTACACACAACAGGCTCATGTTATCTTACACTCGCTCCAGATGAAGAGCGAGGTTGTATTTTATTTTGAAGAAGCGACTATATGTGATGTCAGAGGTTAACTGAGGAGTGGAGATGGGACTTTTTTTGGTTGATAAAAGCGTGTTTTTTAACATTAAAGTCTTGTTTAATGCAGTTTTAATATAAAATTTGTCAGCTGCCATGCTAACTTGGATAAATCCAGCCGACTCAGCACCGACTCTCATTGTAGCACATTAACTCGTGATCGGTGTCGTTGACTCCGGGCTTCACGCTGCTGTTTTATTACTTCTGACTGACAGAGCTGACTACAAGTTCTTGAACTTTCTTTCCCCCTGAACGCTGCTGATGTGACAGGAACAAGCAGCAGCAGCAGCAGAATAACTAAGCGGTGACCGAAATCAAGCTTTCAGAACGAACAACCGAGGCCGCTTCTGCTGGGGACAAAACAAATTAAGGCGACATATTATGGAGAGTCTTAGTAAGAGAAATAGAGCACCGGTAACACAAGTTTGATAGTTAAAGAAAACACTTAATTAAAGAAATGTGCGTGGAAAGAAGGAGAGACAAAATTTTAGTGTAGTTTCAAATCAGCAATTCAGTACATTTTAATTCAAAGAGTCAGCTGCATTATAGCTGCAAAGAAAAAAGGTCAAAGTCCTGGAGATGACTCTGTAGGAGATGAAGAACTGAGAAAAGAAAGAGCAAAGGAAGGTATTTCCTAAACTTTTCTGTCGACAAAATGAGATTTTTTGTACTGTAGGTGGCGCTCTTTTCTTTGTGTGTTTAGCCACCAACCATAGAGGCTGACCTATGAATATGTGTACCTGTAAAGGATCTCTAGCTGTGTGAATTATGACTCTTGTTGGTCAGGAACAAAGACACACTTAGCGTGATGTTGATATAGTCTCACAAAACCTCCATGCTGTCGGGGCGGATGGAGGGTCGGACAGCTGTTTGCCTCCTGTTTCCTCTCAACTGTCTGTCTTTTGATCACAATCTTTCTCTAATCTCAAAGAGCAAAGCAACACCAGCTTAAAAAAAAATCCTGTTGTTGGAGGACCTTCTCATCTTGCTGCAGTGATGTGTAAAAGTGTGTCAGTACACCGTGACATCACTGTTGGATGATTCAGGTGCAACAGACTGAAAACTCTCAACCGGAGAGGTAAATGGACTGTACTTGTATCGCGCCTTTCTGGTCTTCTGACCACTCAAAGTGCTTTTACACTACACGTTCACCCATTCACACACACATTCACACGCTGAATGGGTACAGAGGCTACCATGCAAGGTCCCAACAGAGGAAACTAACCGTTCACACACTGATCTTGAGCCTTCAGGAGCAATTCGGGGGTTCAGTATCTTGCCCCAAGGACACTTTGACATGTGGACTGGAGGAGCCGGGAATTGAACGGCCAATCTTTCGATTAGTGGACGACCCACTTTACCTCCTTAAGCCAAACTTTTACCACATAGTGTTAATAGTAAAGGCCATGAGATTTTTTTATGTTATTTATAGCAGTGTTAAGAGGCACCGACAAACAATGTTGGGCTGTCAGACCAGGAAAGACTCATATGTGTAGTTTGAAAGACTTGTTGGCTCATGTTAAACTATCTAGTTATTCTTCTGATTAGTCCAAACAATCCAGATGTGCATCAGTTTCTGGATACTGTTGGAAAGTGCAGGACAAGGAGAATCACAGATAATAATAATAATAATACATTTTATTTACATAGTACTTTTCTTAACAATGTTACAAAGTGCTTTACAAAGGAAAATAAAACCAACAAGGCAGATAAGATAAGCAAAGAGGAACAAAGAGGTAAAGGCACAAGTACATAGTAACAATAGAAAGATGCACAATAATAGTGACAATAGGACAATAGAATGCACAGGAGTAAAATAATGATAAAAAAAATAATATCAATGAATAGGTGTAAAAACAGTAATTAAAACATATCAAACATTTCCAAAAGCTTTCACAAAGAAAAAAGTTTTAAATCCTCTGGAAACGTGGCTTGAAATCATAAAAATGCATATATGATATCAAAGTTGAGTGTCTTGTTAAGCATCCACAAAAATCTGAATGAAAATAAACATTCATAACTATTAGAAAACTGAGCTCAAAAACAGCTCATCTGGCTGCTCAAACCATTACTCAGGACTGTGTGGGCGTGTCCAGATCACGTTTGATTGACAGCTCACTTTCAGCTCAAGTACCACTTTTATTTTGTTTTACTGATATGGAATAAAATACCAAATCTATCAAATGGACCCTACCTGGGTGAAAGCTTGAATAATCCACTAACTAACAAACTAGGTTAGACCACTTGAAACTGTGTTTTTATTTAACTATATCTCCTGGAGTATGATGCTAATCGTTTTAGCATCTTCCATTCACTTACATGAAACGGTTAGCATTAGCTTTTCTATTCAAAACTTTTGAGCTTATTATCAACTACCCCAGTAGTCTACTGGTTATCTTGACTAGTCAGCTAACTAGCAGACTAGAGTAGACCACACATATCTGTTTTTATTGAACTATACCTCCCAGACTATGAAGCTAAGTGTTTAAGCATCTTACATGAAACGGTTAGCATTAGCATTGCTATGCTACACTTTTGAGCAACTTATCCACTCCGTGATTAATACAGATTTGGATGATGTATCCAAGTCTGCTAGTTAGCTTAACACAGTAACTTTCAAACCATATCAGGCTAATTTGAATTCTCATTCTAGCAAAAAGCAAAGAAAAGTGCACTGCATTGATTTCTCATGAGTTTTGCCAGATAGCCACGTCAATCATCTTTCTCTTAAATATGATTGGGCAGGTATTTATTACGTAATAAATTCCCTTGCTTAGCCCCGCCTAACTGCAACCCAGTAACAAGGGAAGGGAGAGAAACTTTCTAAAGAATTACATAGACTATGTCAAAGGCCATGTTCTCGTACTTTTTAAGTGTTTACTATATGCACATTAGATCCCAAATTACACGATTAATAGCCAATCATGGATTTGCCTTTCCAGGGGCTTTAAGACGAGTTTTAAAAGAAGCTAGAGAGACCCAGTGTGTCTGAGTTCAGTGGGCAAGGAGTTCCAGACAGCAAAAGCCCGACCGCCCTTTATGACCTTGGAATGACCAACAAGGCTCCATCTGCAGATCTTAAGGGTCGAGGGGGGCACATACCAGTTCAGTAGTGCAGATATGTAACTGGGAGCAAAGGCAGATGGACATTTGTGGCTTTGCAGTTTAAGAACTAGTGAAAATATTAGTACTTGCGTTACATTTAAAGTTTGGAAACTCATTAACTGACTGCAGAATGTCATGAAAAAAAAGCATTTCTTAGCAACAGCTGCTGTAAGAAGAAGAAGAAGAAGGAGATGAACAATAGCTGCAAGGAAGGTTACTAGAGAAATTTCAAAGAAGCAACAATTCTGAGAACCGCAGAGGAGTCTGAATCTTTGGGAAAAAATGGAGAAAGTATCATTATTTTCAATTTACTTCACAGAAAGATCAGAACATCAGCATGAGGTGTACGTTCTGTCCTGACTCAGAAAACAACCGTCCACTGCTGTCGGCTCCATGAGAAATCTTTTTTTTTTTTTTTGCTTAACAAAGCACTCAGAGGCTCCTCCCGCGTTCCTTTCATGTACTTTACATTTGAAACTGATTTTTTATGGATTTTAGAAAGTCATTCAAAAGCAATCAGTGGTGAGGTTGCTTCAATAAGAGTAATAACTGCCCTTAAGCTAATCACAAGATTACTACTTAAACATGGTCAGCCGAGCAATGAGATCATTACACTGAATTTCACTCAAATTGGCATGTCCTGTATTAATATTCCTCTGGTATAGACAGAGATTTATGAGAAGAAACACACTCAGCCACTGTGGTTTCGTCCCCGCAGTGCAGCTTGACGCCAGGTTCATTTTCTGTTGTCACACTTTTGGACCGTAGTTTGTTTTTATCACATCTGTTGTATCTCGAGAGCCTGTCGTCAGCCCCGAAATAATGCATAATGTACACGAGACAGTTTGCAGTGAGAAACATTTGCAGAAATAATGTGCTGTTGATTAAGACTTAAAGACAGTAGATAGAGTGACTAGAGGAGATACAGGTTTCCAGTTTCTTGTATAACAATTGTGAACGTCTGTATATCTCCGCAGGTTTCCACAGAGACATCCCCGCTCGTACAGAGCGATGCCCAGACCTTCACCATAGGAGTCTTACCTCAGATCCCTGGATTCCCACAACTGGCCCCTGACTGCGAGCTACAGATCACGGTGAGGAGGGACATAATAAAAAAACTTAACCAGGCCTCATAGAGAGCAGGATTTGTTTTTATATACAGTAGTAATGCAGCTTTTTTAGTCATGGAGAAGTTGTGGAAGATGACAAAATAGACCAAAATGTACAGTTTTTCTCTCTCTTAAGAAAATGAATCAGAAATGATCCAAAAGATCAATAATACATAAAACAGTCCTTCCTTTATCCACCTCATACAGTATAACCCACCATCTAACCCCACAAGCTTCCAAAATCTGCAGTTTCACTGGTCATTGACTGGTTTTAAAGGTTGTCACAAACATTTTTTTATGGTATTTATGGTTCTTTTACAGTTAAAAGCTTTTGATCCTGCAGCAAATGTCTTTTTTTAAAATTTAAATTATATATTCGTAGACAGGAAATCCAGATGTGCTCCATCTGGCTTGTTCAAATTAGACTTAACACATTTTAGGGTATTTCAGACTAGCTGCAGTTCAGATTAATTGTAATTTTAATCAACTATTTGAACATTTAAAGTGAATCTTATAACCGCTGGAGTTGTTGGAAGACAATCTGACTCCTGTTGTGTGGATGATTTTCTGTTTTGTTCGTGTCTGTGGATCCTTCAGTCTCTCAGTTATAATCACACAGGTCTTATCAAAGTCAGAGGATGTATCTCTGTTCTCACCTCAGCATGTGTGTGTGTGTGTGTGTGTGTGTGTGTGTGTGTGTATATGTGTGTATGTGTGTGTTGTGCAGGCCCTGGAGGATCGGGTGACAGAGATAACACCCTCGGCTCTGTCCTTCGTCGACTCTGAGACTCCCAGCGAGAAGCTTATCTACAACATCACCAAACCCCTACCACCAGGACAAGGTCAGACACATGCACACACACACACACACACACACACACACACACACATACACACATTGAGCTTGTCCCTCATAATGTGAAAAAGATTAAAAGGATTAAAACAAAAGTTCTGTCAGAGGGCAGGAACCTTATCATTTGTTACAGTGAGCTTGTGTTTGATTCTTGACTCAGAACTAAAACACAATGAGAGAAGTTAAAGGACGAGTTCACAGTTTAATTCAGGATTTAATTCAGTGGAACATCAGTCAAAGCTCAGATACTTTGCAGATTAAGTGGCCCAGGAACTTGCAACATGGTAAAACAGTCACTATATGTGTTGAGCTGCGACATCGTCTGCATCAAAACAGCAGGATTTCTCTATGACAGTCAGGGTCAATGAGGTTTGACGAACACGTTCACATGCACATCAGTGACCAGGTAAAGGCGTCTTCAGACAACAACAACAGTGTACATTTATTTTATGTCACATTGTGTGAGACGCCTGTAGTAAAATCTTGGTCTAAATTTTGTATCAGACTCTACGATATCAGCTTGAGGCTGTCAGGTTGCGAGATGAATGTTGGTGAATCGTAACGTTACGATGGAAATAGAAAATAGTTTATATAGTTTACGTCATCAGCTCGTCATTAATCTGCAGCAAAGTCACACAAACTCCTCAGTTTCCCCTTAGTCACATTGTGAGAATTTGGTCTTAAATTTCTGACTGTCAGAGGTTTGACTCAGACAGAATCACATGCACGATTTTCATTCAGTTGCTCTACTGTTATTTCCCTCATGTTAAAGGATGAGTTCACAGTTTTTCAAGTCTGCCTTAAAACAACATTCAGGAGCCCAAATGAACATTAAAAAATGTTTTTCTTGCTCTAATCATTCCTCCTGTTCATACTGACCATTAGAAGATCCCTTCATGATGCACTTCTGTGCAAAAAATGTATTTAAAAGTTTATCTGAAGCTTCCAAATGAGTCAAATCTAGTAGATATCTTTCAACGTTACAGTCTTTTTAGTGCCAAAGTTCCTCTTTTTGTTACTATACTTCCACTGCAGCTCAACAGGGAAACACAAAGAGGGAATTTGATGCTATAAAGACTGTAAATGTGTCCACTTGATATGACTAACTCAGACTGCTGAAGCCTCATACAGGATTTTGGTGGATTTTGGCCTCCATCAGATCTTTTAATAGCCGATATAAAACTAACAACCTGAGTCTTCTTCAGTAGCATCACTACCCTCTGAAACGATTCGATTACTGGTTTGAACTCTGAAAGTTTACAAGAATGACCGGTTGATTTCTTCTTCGCTGAATTTAATGTGGCATTCAGAGCCGGAGTCATTAATTTCACACACCGGACCATCTGACAGACCGGTTTATCATTCTGAGCTCTCCGTCTAATGAAAGGGAAAAACGATTTACAATGGGTCATATTCATCAACTAATGGGCTGATAAATTTGTGTAGAAATCATTTTTTTTAACGGAGCCAATGAGGACGCAAACAGAGTCAGATTAAACAGCAACATTTGTTATGAACCTTTTTATTTATTTATTTTATATATAATTAGATTTAAATCTCTTCCGAGTCAAATAATCATGTAGGTGAAATTCTTTACAACTTTTATAATCATTCCTGTTGTTTGTTTCCGTCGTCTCGTGAGAGTGTTTTTGGAAAGTTTTGCTCATTTTTTGCAGTCACTGGAGACGCCGGAGGTTTGTTTTTTTAACACATAAATATTATTCTGCTGTATAACATTCACTAGAAAGTAATCTCATGAGCCAAAAAGTATTATATTTCTGTAAGATAAACTCACAAAGTAAGATTAATTATACAAACCTTTTCCAGAGACTCTGCTGCTTTGGTGAGAGAAATAACCTCATTAAAGTTAATTCATCTATTGATTGTTTTTAGATTTAATACATTAATTGTTTAGTTTATAAAGTGTATGACAAAAAGTGAAAAGTGCCCATCAAATGTCTTATTTAATGTCAAATTGCTTTTTATGTCTGAACAACAGTTTATGATGATATAAAACAGAAAAAAGCCGCAACGATTTATCATAAAAACGGTTTTAGATACATTTTCTGTTGATCGACTAATTGATCGACTAATTGTCTCATCACTAATCATCTTTACATTCATTCTTGACTCTGACATTCATGATATTGGAAAGATAACAGGCTTACCTTGATAGCAGTAGGCAAGTAGAGAGTTTAAACCTGAAGGGAATCTCAGTTTTTTAGCTAATCTACTGCAGATAATTATATTTTCGGTTGATTTTTTTAGTTAGTATAAGAGTATTAAGCTTCACAATAATCTTCGTCTCTTATGTTCTGTTACCTAGCTGGAGAAAACTCTCATCCTGAGTTGATTTCTGCTTCCTGATTAGCTTTACCTCTGAGAAATATTTCTGAATCAAAGTCCGTGTTGGACGGCGTAGGAGGCGGATAAACGCCTACCCTTCTCTAAACTAAATCTCTTTCTTTGCTGTTTGTCATCAGGGGCGATCGAGCATCGGGACAGGCCGTACGCTGCGGTGAAACATTTCACCCAGGCCGACGTCAACAACGGCAAGATCATATATAGACCTCCGGCGGCCCCGTCGCACCTCCAGGAGCTCTACCAGTACTCCTTCATCGGTGAGAAACACACACACACACAATGATGATATGATTAATACAAGTATACACGCTCACACACACTAATCTTCAGCTCCTGTACTGTAATTAGGAGCTGTGTCATCAGCTAATAGTGTTGCTTCTTCTTCTCATGTAATAATAATCTCTCTGTAATAATAATAATAATAATAATAATAATAATAATAATAATAATAATAATAATAATCGCCTTTAGTTTTCAGCCGCAAGCGAGGGACAGCCAGTAGGTCCTGGTTGGATGACCTAAGTCACGAACCGGTTTAATGTCAGACAATATTTTCACAGACCGGCCTTTGAGGTGCGGCGGATAAATACAACAAACTAAAATGACACGACCGGCATAAAAACTGTGGTATTTTCAAAATAATAAACCTGAATCCACTGTGTACTCGTATGCAACTTTATTAGCATCGTCTTCGTAACATTGCGCTAACAACATAACATGAGTAACATCCTCTCTGCCCCCCTAACGCTCTCTGGTCGCTATGGTAACGTTTAAACATGCCTTCAAAATAAGACAAAAACAAATATAAAGTGCATGAAAAATACAACTCAACGTAACGCTTAACCAGTGGGAGCCCTGAGCTTGTTTCTCTGAAAGAAGACGGTCCCATCTAGGGGTAACGGGAGACAATGACACCCGAAGTGTGTCGCTTATGTCCGGTCTACTCCGTAAACCACGCTTCACACAGATAGGATGTTGGGAAATGGCAACAGGGTTTTCAGTGCTGTTGTAGGGATCATTTTTCAAAATAAAACATCGTTCAGACTTAGATAATAAATAAAACAGAAATAATGTAAGTTATTTATTCTTTCTGTGCGGCCCGGTACCAAATGACCTACTGACCAGTACCAGTCCGCGGCCCGGGGGTTGGGGACCACTGACCTAAGTGACCTACTGGCGACGTAGGGATGGATAAGGTCCATGCAGAGCTCTACATGTAATAACAAGAACTTTAAAATGAATCCTAAAACGAATGGGCAGCCAGTGCAAAGATCTTAAAATAGGAGAGATGTGAGTCATCCTGCTGGACCTGGTTAACAGCCTTGCAGCCGCAGCTTGGACCGTTTGTAGCAGGTTCAGAGATGCTTTGCTGAGACAAATGAAGATGGAATTACAATAGTCCAAACGGGATGATGGACTTGAGTTTAGCGATATTTCGTAGATGGAAAAAACACGTAGGGGTCAATGATTTAACATGCTGATCAGAATGCATAGTGTTTTAACAGGATGACTGTTGGCTCCAGAGCTACAGAGTCAGTATCAAAAGTTTAAGTTTGTTTTATTAACTTGCCTTTAGATTTATATGTTTTGAAAATCAGATCTAATGAATGTGACAGGGCTGCAGTAACCAGGTTTATTCTTGGATCTGTTTCAGAAAGAAAAGGCCACATATTGATCTTTACACAGACACGAGCACTTTCTATGGAAACTGAAGAAGTGCTCACAGCTCCAATATGTTAGTTTACTATAAAAATAGTTTCCCTACATAAAACCAGTGAACTTAGCCGCAGCGTATCATTTACTATTCATAAAGCTGCTGCAAGTTCTCTATTTCTCATGATTGAATGTGTCACCTACACCTACTCACTCTGGTGTTTTATTTAAAGGGCAGCCCGCTGAATTTACATGTCAAAGTCAATTTACTAGTCACACAGAGTGCTACTCATCCTCTGAAAGCAGTTGTGCAACGTCTGGAGGAGCTTTGTCAAGTCTGAAAAAAAAATCACTTAAGTGAATCTCGACTTGTTTGGAGACAAACTGTTACAAACTGGAGTTGCATCACTGAAAATGTAGGAGCGGAGGAGTTTATTCTTGACTTATAATAGGGATTAAAATGTTTTCTTATGCAGTGACTGCACAGGAGGCGAGAATGAGCAGCACGTTAGCAGAGCAGCAGTGGTGGCGGCTAGTGCTGCGTTTGTGTGTCTGCACTAGAGGCGTTCAGGCACAGTGTTGAGTGTGGGTCATCTGTGCTTTGGAAATACTCAGAACCCAGCGCACAATCACTGTAGTTACACTACTACTTACTTTAAATAGACTTTAAGTGTAAAAATACACTTCAAGTTGTTACGGGCTTTGATTTTTGATTAAAACAGAAGCGTATCTTTTCCATCAGGCACTCATGAGACGGACCTAGTCTAGACGTTAGCTGTGTGTCATATCACATACTTCTGTTAGTACACTTTCATGTAGTACACTGCGTACACTATATATTACTGGCGTAGTGCGCAAATTTTGACAGGGTAGCGTTGTCTCAAATCAAACACAGCCGTTGTGCACTTACCGGAAATGACGATCGCAAATTAGCATTAGCTAGCGTTAGCATTAGCTAGCGTTAGCATTCACGTTATCGTTCGTGCTACCAAATCATTACAGACTGCTAAATTAACCCAAAAAAACATACTGATGGCTTATATCCGACAACAGTATAGTGGTGCTTAGTGCTAAAAAACACATGTATAACTCACATTTGTATAATGTGGCGATGTTCACCATAGTTACAACATACCCGGCCGCCATTTCCAGTTTGAAAAAAGGTCTCTCCCCTTCTGTTAGATAGCCAAGATGGCGACCATTGAGGGCAGGAAGTGTCCATAGTTCCAAACTCAACTTTTTGACCGTTTTGAGTGCACCATCCGCATACTCACAGTGCATTTTTCCATACTTCTCAGTGTGAACGCACTTATGCACTCAAAATGTTAAGTGTAAGTACAGAAGTATGAGATTTGAGACACAGAACTAGTTTCTCGCAAGATCTCCAACTTTATTGAGTACTGTCTAATATTATATCACTGAAAAGTGTTAGTACTTAAGAGAATCCATCACTCAAAAAAGTTACAAACAGTATCATAAAAACATCTGACATTGCTGAGCTTTAGACTAGAATGATGCCTTTGGAGTAACTATACTCTTATTTTGTTGAATATCAGTCGATCTCCTGGAAGACTGTCTGAGCTTCCAATACTGCAACAGCATTCACTCCAAACTAGTGTGGCAGCCAAGTTTCTCTAGATAATAAAGGAGAAAATCCTCCTTGTGATGTCTGATGGATGAAAGTCTTGCCTGCTCTACTGTATATGGAGACCAAATGTAACATCAGCAAGTAAGACATGCTGTACATCAGCTCTGAGATCAATACATATATAATAATACAAGTGATATTATCTCATCCATTGAAACTGACTCAGCTTAATCAACACTATATAAACTGTCGGTAAAGTTTGATATATATATACCATCACCAAACTATCAACAGTAAACTTAGCATTCATGATGAAGAGGAGGAGAAGAGTCTTCGCTGTTTTTCAAAAACAATCTGAGGGCAGATGAGTCATTTTTTTCAAAGGAAAATTTTAGCCATTTTCAAGAGATAATCCATAATCCGAGATCAAAGCTGACTTTAGTTTCTCTTCATCTGGGTTTGTGGAGCTCCAGTGGAAAGCTTTGCATCAGTAAATCATCCTTATTGCCTCCCGAGGTTTATGCATTATAGCTTGATCTGTTCACTTTTTATGTTCACTACAACACCCTCTCAAGTCTGCCTGGATCTACTGGGGGGGTTTTTTGGGGGTTTTTTTCCCATTTTTTTTGACTTCACAGCTCTAACAGTTTTCTGTTTTATCCCCCTCAGGTCTGCCGGAGTCACTGAGCGTCTATTTCACAGGTAAATACTTCACCTCCCTCGATTTACACAGCGAAAGAGGGAGGAGGAGACAAATCATTGCTCTTGTCCTCCTCTTCTCTTCTTTTTGGTATTTTTCTCTTCCCCACATCTTCTACCTCGTCTCTCCTCTCTCTCATCTCCATCCTCAACCTCCTCGACCTTAGATGTCTCCTCTTCAGTCTTAACATACTCCTCTTCTTTAGCTCTATCCTCTCTTCCTCCACCACTTCTGTCCTCTCCCGTTCCTTCGTTCCCTCTCCTCCCTCCCTTTTTCCCTTTCTCTCCATGTTTGATTCCCTCTCGTCTCTTCCCTTCTACTTTAACCCCTTCTGCTCCTTTTAATCTTCACAATATTTCTCTTTCCTCTCCTCGGATGTGTTTCCTCTTATCTTCAGCCTCCTCTCCATCGTCAGTCTCCTCAGTTCTTCTCTTTTCCTCTTAGATTTCTTTCCCATCCTTCTCTCTGTCGCTTCATTCCTCGTTACTTGTATCGCTGATCTGGCTCGATTGGGGGGTTTCAGATCCTCCTGTGATTCTCTGTTCTGGCTCTTTGACCTTTAACCTGCAGATAAAACCGAGTCACTTTTGATGAAGTGCTGTTGCACTTCCTCCAATAGGAGAATGTAGTGTTTACGAGTGTTTAGAGCTGTCACCAAAGTGCTTTTCACTTAAATGTAGGACTTGAGGCACACATACAGAAGTCTCTGGTGCTTTTCCTCCGTCTGCTTTTAAAGGGACATCTAGTAAACAATGACTTCTGTTAGTGGCCAGACGAAAGATAAAGTCACACAGTATTCACCACCAGGGGAAAGACTATGAACAGGCACTTTAGTAGAATCTGTAGGATTTTACAAACAAAACATATGATCAGTTCATGCAATGTTATTGGCTTTTACCTCATTTACCTCTCATGTTATCTATCTGCTGATAGTTCTCAGCTCCGTCTCTGCTTTCACTTCTATACAACTGAGGTGAATGGAATCAGTTTTTTGGTGCTCGCAGCGTTGAGAAAATGACATTAAAAGAAATTAAACGGAAACATCTCCTTCCAGAAACGATGCGTCTGTCACTAATCCACAGAACACTCTGTAGTATTACTTATAATTTCTTTCCACTGAAGAAATAGTTCCTCAACTATGCTGCTTATACATTAACACGCTAACAGTTTAACATTATAAAAACTTTTTCACCTTTATTGACAGCAACAATAGAGACAGAGAGAAGGAAGGAGAGAAGATGCAACAAATGTCTTTAGCTAGCATTAAACTGGGGATGTTGCAAATACATGATATGTTTCTCATTAACCACTAGATTACCAGTACAACACATTTACCAGTTAAAATCAGTATATACACACATACATTACAAGAAAATGGACTCAGGTATCAGCAGCTTATACAGTATAATGTTAAAACCAATGTACAGGAAGATAAACAGACATAAAATACAGCTGTTGTGTAAAAAATAAAAATAAAGACAAACAGCAAACAGCTGGACAATAAGTCACAGCTGTGCAAACAAACAGTGCGTGGGTTGTCCAGTATATTATACACAGCGTGGCTATACGGTTTCACTCTGCTTTCTGTTGATCTTCCCAACTTTTTCCTCTCTTCTTCTGCAATTCATGCAGTCCCATCACCTCCTATTGGTCAGTATCGCACTGTTTGCTGGTCTGTGCTAGATTGGATGAGCTGGAGGGACGATTTGCGATACTCTTGCGAGATTTGTACGCTAACCCTAATCACACTTGCGAGAATTCGTCCCTCCGGCTCATCCAATCTAGCATTTACCCTTCTCACCCAGCCTCCAAACGTCCTGTTCTTTTTAATTCTAACAATTTAAATATTCACCATTCTTAATTGATCCCACTATCCTTTTATATCCACACAGGATAATTGCCTCGTTGTGTTTTTTAAAGGTATTTTTTTTGACGTTATGTTTAGAAATGACAGGAGGAGCCGATAAACTCTATAATCCCTCCATAACATTTAATGAGCGTAACGAGTTTCCACCTGAAATTCCTGATGAATTGTTTCGACAGTTCGGCTAATTGATTCTGTGCCGCTTCATGGAGCTCCTGTGATTCTCCTACGTGTGTGTGTGTGTGTGTGTGTGTGTGTGTGTGTGTGTGTGTGTGTGTGTTTTCTTTTTCTTTTATTAATAATCTTGTGTTTAGAGGCTCGAGGAAGATGATTAAGTTTTTTTTCCCCCCAGTTTCCATCCTTAAAAAATATGTCTCAGTAGAGGAACTGGGGAGATAATTAGTATCAGAGGTGTGTGTGTGTGTGTGTGTGTGTGTGTGTGTGTGTGTTTTCAGAAGTCTTTGCTTATCTGATTAATTTTCTTCCTTTTCTGTGTGTGTGTGTGTTTTCTCCGTCTTTCCATGATTCGTGTGTTCACTTGCACCGTTTTCTGTGTCCTTATTTATTTGTATGTGTGTGTCTCTGTGTGTGTGTGTGTGTGTGTGTGTTTTTGTGTGTGTGTGTGTCAGTGTCGGACGGTGAACACACCACTCCGGAGTTGGACTTTGCCGTCCTGCTGCTGTCGAACCATCAGCAGCCGCCGGTGTTTCAGGTTCTGGATCCGCTGCTGGAGGTCAGCATGGGAGGACAGGCTGCCGTGGGTAAGGACAGAACACACACACACACACACATAAACACACACACACACACAAAATACACAACACTGATACTAATTTCCAAGAAGAGAAAGAGCCTGTTGTGAAGAGGTCCAGCAGTAAGTGATGAAGTCTTCTGTGTGAGGTAATGAGCTCTGAAGTCAGACCATGATGAAGAAGCACATACAGTTTTCTCTTTATCCTGCTTCATTTCTCTTAACGCTTCTTTCTGCTTGTATTTATATATATATATGTGTGTGTGTGTGTGTGTGTGTGTGTTTGTGTGTGTGTAGGCGGCCAGCAGCTGGCGGTGAGCGATGCTGACACGGCTCCAGATGAACTGGAGTTTGAGCTGGTGGAGGCTCCGATCCACGGAGAATTGATCAAAACTGATGGCAACACACACACCAGCATGACTAACGGTGAGATAAAACACACACACACACACACAACAGACATATGGAAAGTTTTAAATGACTAAATGAATGAATAATCACTCTGTTTATTTATATTATCATTATTATTATTATTATTTATAGCTTATATTGGGGAGGTCCACTTTAAAAACGTATCTCCTGTCACATCTTTGATTTTAATTTTGTTCTCCTAAGTGTGCAAATAAATTAAATCACTATATGACACATTATTACACACATACCACATCTGCATGTAGGCGTCATATTTTATATATATATATATTTGTCATTGTTAAAGACAAATGGAAGAACTGTTGGAGCATATTGCAAAGTAGCCTGACAGGACGACATTTCACTTCCTGGTCCAATGGATTTTTGTTTCTATTCTTAGTTTGATTTTGCTTGCAAAGAACACAAAGTGAAGGCAAGAAGCTTGTACAATAGCAAGCAAATTAAGTCAAATATACAGAGATTTTCCTGTTTCGCACTTTTGTCTCAGCTCACTCAAATGTTTAGTTTTAGTTTTAATCACTTAATTTTGTTTTGCGCTTGCCTTGAAGTTGTGGTGCTCATGTACATCCATAAAGACACACATATCATCACCAAAATGATAAGCAGGCCATTCACTTACACACAAACGCAGAAACGTGGACAACATGGCGAATCTCCATCAAACCAACACACACACAGTCCTACTCACATCTTCTCCAACCCGTCAGGCGACATCTTCACCTTCAGCGACGTCACCCGCAACGTTCTGCTGTACCGACACGCCGGACTCTCCAACCAGGACGACGCCATCACTTTCTCCGTCAGCGACGGTATCTCCATGGCAACCACGGTGGTGCAGGTGGCGGTGCTGGGCGCCGGGGGAGACGGTCCGCAGCGAGATCCGGCGGCCACTCTGTCGCTGGAAGTGGGCGAGAAAAGCAGCACCGTGATCAGACGCTCGCACTTAGCTTACACTGTGAGTGCTAGCTAGCTACAACTGTTAGCATCCTTAGAAGTCGCAGGGGTTTTGTTCGGTCTTTGCAATAAGATTCAAGTTTTTTGGGGTTTTTTTTTGGGAAAAATATTTGCAAATCTGGCCCTTTAACAAAAATATGTGGCCCCCTAATGGAAGTTTAAGTTTTATTGCATCAAATATTTTACATGACTCAACAATATAAACACAAGACTCATCTAAATCCCAATAAATATGAGCTTGCAACCTCTCATACACTTATATTGTACACAACATAATTTCCATAATGTTGTAGTGTGGATTAATGGTGAGAATTATGACATCTGGCCTCAGATAAAACCCTAAACCTGTTCTATACAAACAAAAACATATCAAAAACACAAGTTTTCATTGTCCCTGTACAATAAACAGCCCCCAAATAAACAGTGCTGAAAAAATCTGGCCCATGATTGAACCTAATTGCTGACCTATGCAGTTTATGATGATGTAGGTTTCATTTGTGAGCAAACTTCTGGTGGAAACAAGATTATCTTTAATGTCATTTGAGATAGAATTAGGTTTTTTGATGATGAGATATGAAAAAAAGTATGTTTTTGAATGTTGAATATGTATTGTGAAAGTTTTATGGTCAAAGATTTACAGTCAAAACTGCTAATAGTTTTAACCCTCCTGTTGTTCTTGGGTCATCAAAAGAATTGAAATGGTTTTAAAACAGTACATAGCACATAGCACATAATGACACCTGATGTCCTCCCGGGTCAAAATTGACCCAAGGACAACAGGAGGGTTAAAGGACAACAAACTCATTTTCCAGGTTGTAATTTATATCACACACTTCCAGGTTAGCAAGCAAATAACGTATCGAAGCTCTTTAGCAAACAAGTCAGTAAATGCATATTACATTAGCG
Source organism: Thunnus albacares (assembly GCF_914725855.1). Taxonomy (NCBI): domain Eukaryota; kingdom Metazoa; phylum Chordata; class Actinopteri; order Scombriformes; family Scombridae; genus Thunnus; species Thunnus albacares. Next base: position 35,111,301 of record NC_058107.1, on the reverse strand, counting down.
ATAAGTTATAGTAATGAGATATTATGTTCAATTGGATCGTTCTACTTTCTAAATCTATGTTAGCTAAGATATTCACACTTGGTAAGCTTGTATTCGTGGCTGCAGCTTTTGAATGTATGGTTGTGAGACCTTTTGAGATTTATTTAGAGGATGTTTTGATGAATTTATAATCATAGTATCAACTTTCAAAGTCCAAATGTCCAGAGACAGGCATGTTAGATTAATTGATTACTTTAAGTTTGCCCATAGATGTGAATGGTTGTCTGTTTATATGCGTTAGCTGTCCTGAGTTCACCCCATCTCTCATCCACTTTGAGCTTGGATGGGCTCCAGTTATGACCGTGCACATAACTATCACCTTCTGCTGTGTGTGTCTCTCTCATAGGACAACACGTCCCCAGATGACCAGATTCAGATCCAGTTGGTGTCTGTGCCGATGTACGGCATCCTGACCAGGACCCAGTCTCAGCAGGAGCCCCAGGAGCTGAGGGAGTACTCCTCCTTCAACATGGAGGACATCAACCAGCACAGGATCAGGTGGGAGGGCCACAGCGGAGTAAGACGTTGTAGAATACAAAGTCAGGTTTATGTACTTTGACCATATTTCCACCAAGCTTAGACTGATGTTTCTGTCTCTTTAGGTGTGTTTTTCTTCCTCTTCTTCTTCTTCTTTGTTTTCTTTTGTTTATCAAATAGCCATATAGATTCAGAAGTATTTGTTCATCTTCAAAGGCAACAGTCTCTAAAACCTGCAATGAAAAATGCCCAAAATAATATCCTTGGTTTCAGTTTTAATTTCCTGTGATGGTTTTAAAATGCCACTTCAGAGAAACACATAAAAACAGATTATCAGAATAAAACCTGCAGCTATTGACCGAAAATGACTTTCAAAAAGCCTTTCTCGTTTCCAAAAGTTGTCATTGTGTAAGCAATAAAGGTTCATGAGGGTCCATGAGAGAGAAGAGAGTGTATTAGCATCAGCTTTTTAGTTTTTCAATAGAGAAATACTGAGAGTTTTGTTCATAACACCCTTATGATATCAGCTTCTTTAGAAAATATCATAAAATTGAAACCAGTTCTTCAGAGGCTTTGGTTTCACCTCGACCTGCAGGTATATTGAGTTTATATAGCGTGTTTTTAAAAGAGATTCAAGAGTGTTTCACAAAAATGTTCAACTCATAGAGGAGTGTAGAATCCTTTAACGAAAACATGAACATCGCTCAGATTGAAGTCAAGAGGTTGTTAAAGGACAAGAGCGATATGTTCTCAGTTAGCTCAGGTACCAGCTGGATTTTTTTTTAGCCTTTAATAAAGAGGCTGCTTTAAAGCAAAAAGCCTGGTGCTGATTCCACTCTGTAAGAGATTAAAAAAAAAAGAGCTTCGAGGGTTCTTCATGCTGCAGTCATAGTCATGATCAATTTCTCTGATTGCAGTTGGAGTCGGTGGGGATCGTTTTCCCCTCATCATCACAGCAGAGTAATAGCCTGCCGAGACATTTGGTTTCCCTTCAATCTAACGCTTCTGCTCATGAGACGAGAGCCCTACAAACATTACCGTCACCGAGACCCCAAAACAAACGAATTAGTTGGAAATAATTCTGTCGCCTTCTCCCTTATTATGTTCAATGACTCATCCTGGTGACATAAGCAATGCTTATTGGCATCACTCTGATATTACCTGCAAGAGGTACTGAAGCCCCCCCCCCCGTGTGAGAGAGGCGCTAAAATGAAATATAAATATTCACATGCTAACTGCTTCATATCCATAATGGAGGCTCCGATTAGCTTCAGCGCCGGACGAATCTCCGGCGGCAATCTTCAAATCGCATGCATTAGATTTGTCTCTGTGGCGTTGGCTCATAAAAACAAGAGCCGGGAATTGTTTTATGAGAATTAAATGGGATTAGAGAAGATTATAACCAGTATGGATTTCAATTTTATTAGTGCTTTACAGAGATTAGCCGCCGTATCGCTGTGGGAGGGCTAATGCAAAGCTTTCTTAAGTCCCCTATCAATCCAAGACTAGACACATAAACAGATATTTATGTATTCATTAAAAAAAAGAATTATTGTATCAAACTAAATAGTTATTCAACATACATACATACATTTAGAGATGGAACAATTCCTCTTTTTTTTATTTTTTTTATTTTATCAGAGAATAAACTAATTTTCCCATCTACAGGTACATCACCTCCTTGGAGACGGGCAGCCAGCCGGTCACAGACATCTTCCACTTTGTTGTGTACGACGGCGACAACAATCGCCTTGACAACCAGATGTGCACCATTACAATCACCTCCGCTCCCAGACAGCCGCCGGTGGTCACCGTCCGCAGTGGCATCAAGGTAGTCACACTCATAAACACACATCTGATAGTCAGGATGATGAGGGAAGGATGAAGCACTATTTGGATATTATACTGTACATTTACATTTTTATGGATGGTACATCAGCAAACTTATACACGCAAACATTGCTCTGCCTGCTCATAAGAGACTGAAATCCTAAAGTTATTTAAAGCAGCTGCAGTATTCAGGGAAGATCATTAAAGAAGGTTTCTTTTGCTCAGTTTGTCTTATACTTTGAGAACAACTCATAACTGACACATAATCAGTCAAGAGACAACAGCAAACTTACGGCCAAATCCACAAAAAGATTTGCACTTTGCTTTGCTTTTGCAGCCACTAAACCTGCGCAAATGAGACAAACAGACAGCGTGTAATTCACTTTTGCACCTGCAAAAGTTGAAATGCAAACTGCGCTGCCAAGCAAATAGCATCACGGTGCACCTGTGCCATCTGCATGTATGTAAAATGAGGTAATATTCATAAATTCTGCACAAAATTGGCCCCTCTCTATGCAAATTAGCCTTGTTGCAAAAGCAGCTAAATTCACCAACACACTGGAGTTATTAGCGTCTTCAGATAGTCATGCACACTCGCTCTCTCTCTCTCTGTCTCTCTTCAAATCTTCAAGGTTGTGAGGCTTGAATGATATTGAATTTATATTGAATGATATTAAGGGCGAAGTCTACAGTCAGACATAGGGAGGATCAAGTGGGGTTGTGGGCTTATCTCGGATTTAAAAATAAGAATAACAGCGCTGGAGGAGCTCAGGATTCATCCATAAGTTGCTGCTTTATTACACACAGTTCCACCGTATAAACCTGGAATCTGTGTGTAACAGCTGATCTGTGTAGATGTGTAACAGAAACACAGAACGTTAATTACCGTCAGATCCCGACTGATCCGGTGTTAATGAAGTTACCGCTGCTGTACCGCGTACCTAAATGCACACAGCCTCTTTCTCAGTTTCACGCGTTTATCGTTTCAGCTGCCGTGTGATGCCGCAGCTGCAGCCAGCTGTGACTCACACAGCCAGTTGTGACTCACAGCCAGCTGTGACTCACAGCCAGCTGTGGACAACAAACAGAACATCAGTTGTTTCTTCAAAGTCCCGAATACAATAAGTGACACCAGAACAACATTATTGTAAGATTCAGACATTAATCTAACATGTTTCAGACCTGCCTGGATCATTTTAATAGCTGTATTTTCACATTTAACACTTCAGATGCAAAATACTGGAGAAGTGAAAGAAGCAGAATACATGAAAGTTGGTTTGTGATTGTGGTGTGCTCATTAAGGAAACGGACTCAGCTGCAAAACTCAATGGGCGTGTTTTTGTTGGCATATCATTAGTGCAAAATCTTTTGTGAATAGGACCTTTAAAAAGATTGCAGGTGCAAATGCTGCACAAATTCATGTTGCTATTAGAGGGCGTGATCCATTCTTTGTGGATTTGGCCCTTATTTTCCTGACATTCATTGTAAAGAAGAAGAATGCACAACAACACGGATGAAAAAGAGCCTCTCTCCAGCTGTAGAGGACACCTGGCAGAGGAGGGGAAACGTGATGTCAGACTTAATGAAAGTTACACTGGTACTCGCTGTCGAGGCTCCCTCAGGGACGAATGCTGTATTAGCGCTGCAGAACCGCCCTTCCTGAAAGATAAAAATTTCTCCTTTAGTTTGCTGGGAGGCTTTTTATTCTCAGTTGTACACATAGAAAAGGGGGGAAAACGTTTTCTTTTTTCTCAAAATACAGCTCAAAGTGGGCTCACACCTGTCAACTGTTTGATTTTTGTTGGGAAATTAAAAAGTACCTCTTAGGACTTGGAATATGAAAAGTCTCTAATTCCATTTGTTTCATTATTACTGTATGGCAAAGTTATTTAAAGACAATAAAAACCCATTTTTACCATTGTTGTGGGTATTTAACAGTCAGATCCTCACATACAAGGAAGGTGACCTCGTTCAGCTTAACATATAACATATAAAATTCAGATGCTTGTATTAACAAACTCTACTTGTTGAAGTATATGTACAATATAAGAAAAACACAGCAGCAAGTTCCAATTTGAGTAAATAATAAATATTAACAATTATAAAAGAAAGAAAAAGGATAGAGAGAAGAGAACGATAAGAGAGAGACGGAATAAATAAAATACAATATATACAGATACCTTGGGCAAAAAAGTATTGCCTAGTAGGGAAGAGTGTGTGTGAGTGTGTGTGTGTCATGTATGATCACAAAGTCCCAGAGTTCTGCTGGCTCGGGGATAGAAGTTGCCTCTGAGCCTACTGGATCTGGCTCTGATGCTTCTATACTGCTTGGCTGATGGTAGCAGTGTAAAGAGTCTGTAGCAGGGGCAGTTGGGGTCCTTGATGATTTTTTCAGCTTTCGTCGTGCTCCTCTGGATATAGAGGTTCCTGCATGGATGGCAGTTCAGACCTGGTGATGCACTGAGCAGCTTTAATGACTCTCTGCAGGGCTTTGCAGTCCTGCTTGGAGCTGCTCCCATACCGGGCCAGATGATACGGCCAGAGAAGACACTCTCAATGGTGCATCTGTAAAAGTCCATGCCAAACCTCCTCAGTCCCCTGAGGAAGAAGAGGGGCTGCTTCGTGGTCCTCACGAAGCTGTTGATGGGGTTGTGTGCTTGTTTGTACTTTCCTGAAATCCAACACCGTGTCCTCGGTCTTGCAGACGTCGAGATGGAGGTTGGAGGGCACACAGGACCGGACTTAGCACACACACCTGCAGCAAACCGCTCCAATAGTCACGGTTCAGCTCAGCCAAAATTAGTCCTTCACCCCCCCCCCCCCCCCCCCAAAAAAAACCAAAAACATCCACACACACACACCAAAAAAGCAGCAACAGGGCTAAAGATTTTGCGAGGGATAAGCGACTGTAACACTTTAACTAACCATGACGTAAGGTAAACAAGAACAGGCATAATAATCAGTTTAACCTCAGGCGTCTTCTCTTTACTCGATGTAAAAAAGTCACAAGAAACACACAAGATCATTTAGGCTACAAAATGAACACTATACAAAGATAACAACTGGAAATATAAAACTGGCCACCCAGTAATACATATTATTCTTGTCAATGAATATCAAAATAGCCTTTATGTGTCTTAAAAATAAAATTCATTGATTAAACCACACAATCGCCTCAGAAAGGCTAAATAACATCAACATAAGGCTACTGTTTCAAAATCAAAGGATACGTTTATTAATCAGAGCGATCACAAAAAAATCACTCAAAACCAACAGCAGCTCTCTCTCAAATAAAACAAAACTACAAACAGTCAGGTGTCTTCATGTACAAATAAAAGAAAAATACATTTATCTTCAAACTTATTTGTTCTGCTGCTTAGAGCTTTAATGAATATATACTGCTATTTACAAATAGGTTTCCAGGTGGACCAGCTGACAGGACAGTAATCCGTGTTTAGCATGATGCCAACAACATATTAATACAATGGGAAATCCCATAGAGAAATGGCACAGCTAGCAGAGTTAGCGTTACACTATTTAACTTAAAACAATTACTAGATGTGAGCATAAAACGGTCTTTATGAACCCATAATACGTTTAGATGATACAGGAGCATTACCAAAGAAACTACATGACACATTAGCCTTGAATTAAAGACATGACGAACACAACTAGCTAAACTACAAGCAACATAGCTCTGGCTGTCTGGTTCAGGAAGGCCTAAGGGGGATGATTTTTGGTCCCACCCACTTAAATCAAAATGTGATTGGTTAATTCATCCGTCACTTTCTAAACAAACACACGCAGCTATGAATTGCGGTAGTTATGAAGTCCTAACCAATGAGTTAGCCAGCTAACCTTTTCTCTGCATAGAGACGACAACGAAATCTGATTGGATAACTCTATTTTCATGCTTTAAGGACAGTAACTCTTTCATTATTACTTGATAGAAAATGAGGCTTAAATTAGAACTAGAAGAGAATGATTATTAAATGAAATATAACATTTAAAATGCTGTTTTGTTTGGCCTTGTCTGAAGGCTTAGACGGCCCTAAGGGTTCCCCTCTGGCACTCAGCCCCCGGGCTGCTGGTTGTGTTTGGCTCATGTTTTTTACAGACACATCCTCTCCGAGACTTTTAAAACTCAACAAACTCAGTTTTTCATTGCTTTCTTTGACGTCCACGCACGTCTAGGTCCAGGAAGGAGGTCGTGTGCAGCTGTCTACCAATCACATCATAGTGTCGGACCTGGACACGCCCAAGAAGGACCTGCTGGTGTGGCTGGTCAGTCCTCCGAAGTACGGCTTCATCGAAAACACCAAGAGAGGTGAGATCTTTGTCAGTTTTGGACATTTTTCCAGACAGGTGAACTTAAGGACCTGAACGTATATACATGTGACACAGTGTTACTTGTGTGTGTGTGTGTGTGTGTGTGTGCGCTGGCACACCTGCGTCACTCGGAATAATTTTCACATTTCTATTTGTGTCACACTCGTACACACACAATGCCGGGTGAATTCCCTTCAGCACTGCCGCCATCTGTCACAGCTTGATTGTGTTGTGGATTATCACTGCCAGATAGCCGGCTACAGATGGAGTCATTGTTATCGTCCCAATTCTGACTGCATGCTTGCTCAACCGCTGCTGTACTTTCTTCTGTCCCCAAGAGGAACTGTGAAAACATATCATTGAAAGAACAGCATGAAATCAAATGAAAGATATGGATACAAATTGCATAAAAACACAAGGTACGCTCAGTAATACAGTTGACAATTAAAGAGGACAAACAGAACATGTAGCACATTAATACTTTGACAGAATGGATGATGGTGACATTTTCGAGAACCTGCAACAAGTCCAGTTGTTCTTGACTCAACACTTTTGGATAAAGTTTACAAGGCTAAAAGATGCTCTACATCAAAAAAGGGGCATTTCACCAATTTTACACAAGTTCAGTGACGGTAAGGAAGGTCTAACAAAAGACCCTATTGAGTTGCATTATGGGAAATGTAGGATCAAGTGTGTTTGGGGTTTAATTTTTTAATTCTGTCTTTTGTTAAATTCCCAAACTTTATGGGAGTATGCTGTAGTCCTGTTGTCCTCTCGGGTCAATTTTGACCCGGGAGGACAACAGGTGTCCTGTCTAAACTTTTATATATACCAGTCTGACATTAATCCATTGACATCTTTTCCTCTGATCTCAACTATAGTTAAAGTAATTCATGATTTCTTGGTCAGGTTTTGGATGACAGCACATAATGACACCCGTTGTCCTCCTGGGTCAAAATTGACCCGAGGACAACAGGAGGGTTAACAAAACGGTTTTCATTGCTCAGTTGTCGTCATGTGACCAAAGCATACCTGGATCACATGATGACAACAGCTCCATGACAACTAAGTGGCTTTGAGATGCAGTTGAAAGCCCTGGAAGATGTTAGTAAGTGGACATCGAGCTAAAGAACATACATACACATAATAAAGTGTATTCAAACTCAGACATGTACCCTCACCACTCAAATAACTGCTCCCAAAAGTCAAGAAAAGTCAAAAATCTTATTAATTTTGTGGATTTATGCCAGTTTTATGAGCCGAGCAGAGAGAATTTTTAATCGGTATCAACAAATCTGCCACTTTTCTAAAGGAAATAAGAAGAATTGATTCTGTGAACCCATCGATAATAACCCAGATATTTATTGACGCTTATAATTCAAAAAATATTAAAGTAATCATAGACAAATTCTACAAGGGCTTCACCTCCTCAATGAATACAAATTCAACCAATTACGTACAGTAAGGCAGCGCTGGGAGAAGGAAGCTAATATAGCAACATGAGAGGAAGCTTCAAGCATGGGAAACCCAGTCTACCTCCACTGACTCCTTGTTTTGGAGAGATTTCTGCTGGAGGGAGTGTGGAGCAGTTTTGATGGACCATGCACATATTTTTTTGGTGGTTTTCATATGTTAGGCCTTTTTGGGAAAGACGTGGGCCGACCTGAAATCTGATTTCTGTTTCAACTTTTTGTACCTTGGAAATATTCCCGAAGGTTTCAGTAAAAACAACACATATCTTTTGAAGATTTTTATGGCTGCAAGTAAAAATAAATTACAAAATATGCTGGCTCCAGAGGAGCAGTCCTTCTTATCAATATAATCAACTCTATTCGCTCCATGGAAAAAAAAGACTTTTACCCTTTAACTTCAAAAAACAGAAGGGGGATAAATACTTTTTTCTGCCTGAACCCTTTTAGAAGCTCTTCCCTTTTATTGAGTGTGCCGTCTTATCCCAGATCCCGTCTGTTCTGTGTCCATACAACAACTAAACTTTACATGCTCAAACAAACTCAGACATGCTATCCTCATGTTTAAACCATTGCTAGCGGTGTATTTGCAACATTTTTAGCTTTAACTGTTAAGCAACAGCAGAAAATTGCCAAATTGACCAAATTGGATTATATATAAAGCAGCACTTTTCATTTTTAATAATAGATATGAAGCCACAGCAATGCTAATTCAGTTCTGCCGTTTTACATGCAAAAAAAAAAAAAAAAAAGAGAGAGAGAGTTATCTGCAGATGTAATGAAGGATAAACGCACAGCAGTCAAACACTCAGTATTGTCTGCTGCTGTAGATAAGCAGCTGGCACCAGTCTTCCTCTCTCTCTCTCTCCACGTCCCGGCTGACTGTCTTTCGATGGCTGCTGGAGCAGAGGGGACGTTCATTGGTATTCAGCAGAGTCAGTGAGCGGCGATGTGAGGTGACGGGGATTGCTGCTGTCACGGGTGGGGGAGGAGGGAGGGGAGGGGGGGCACAGAGGAGGCCAACCGGTGTCACCGTCGATGTGTCGGCTGTTTTATTTCCTCAACAATTTTGTGTCGGTGTGCAGATGCACGCAAAAAAAAAAAAAACAAACACAAAAGGCGTTCACCCACATGCTCATGTTGCACATTTGCATGATTTCATTACAATTATTCAGACATACACAAAAAAAAATTTGCAGAATAGCATATACACACCTACATACTGTTCATGTGCTGTATTTATATGCAAAACAGCTTCTATCATCACATTACGCATTTACATCTGTATAGTGAAGCAGCGACATATTGTATAAAGGAACACATTCTCTAATATTGTGCATTTAAGTTTTTTATTGCTGATGCAGAAGCATTTAAACACACATACACACATAATAGTGTATATTTATGTTAGTTGTTTAACTCCAGAATGAGACATCTTGATATCAATAGGCCACATTACAAAATATCCATTTTTGTATTGCATAAAATTACAGCTTTGTCTCAGAGGATTTTACAAGCTGAACAACATATCACGTCCTCCATCCTTCAGACTCACGCTTGAGGATGAGAAATGAATGTTTCCTCTACCTGACAGCGCAAAATTTCACCACTTGAAAACAAGAAATGCCAAAAAATTAAAAGGGCAGAAATTTACCGAGCATGTTAATGCTCACCAGAGAATGAACTCTCTCTTTCTCCGTTTTGGACACCGTGTGAGCTTTTACCCTCAAGCCAGAATGTAAATTTTCTTAACAGGATATCATAATCTAATTGGAAGATAGCCATTCAATATGCTCAGCACATTTATGCTCACCATAGGGTGAACACTTTTAATTTTAATTATGCAAAGGCCTTTCCTTATGACAAACTTTACATTTTTAGTCCCATTACTGGCTATAAGAACAGCAGTTTGTTCTATGCTTCGATTTAGTTTGATGAAGCGTCCTCAGAACAGCTAGAACACATAGGTTTTCAGTGGAGTATTCTTTCGACATGTCTGTCAACAACATCTTGGAGGTCTCACATATAATTTTAAGTCTAAAATGAGGTTATTACACATAGTTTTCCTCATGAAATAACAGAATTCTCAGATAGATAGTACAGCAGGAACACGATCTGCTTTGGTCAACACATCTGTGCTTCATGTCCCTGAACGTTTCATTTCCTGTTTGTCCTTTTTTCCACTCTGCCCGTATATGGTTTCAGAACTGACAGACTGATAGAGATGTCAGCAGTCTTACTTCTTTATTATGGTTTTGAAATCTGCTGACATCATGTTTGAGAACAGAACAAAAAAATTTACCAGCATCTCTCCGTCGGCTGCAGGTGATTTCCTGCCCAGATTATGATTCTGCAAGGGTTCCCGCTCAGATAAGAGACTCCCCTCCCTCACCTTATAACAGCCAGATGATGGAGATGTGATGTGATTTACTGTTGTGCCACACAAACACACACACACACACACACACACACACACTTATACTCAGCTATTCCCCTACGGAGCCCTGACTCAGCTCACCGTGGACTCATCCATCTTCTGTGACGACGGCACTTTGTCTCAAACTTCACAGATTTCAAGGTTGATTTTGCACATTCGCTTCAAACTCTCCATCGATGTCCATGACTGCCGCTTCAGTTGTATTTACAGCCCAAAAAGAGAACTGTAAAAGTCTCTCGATGCTACTCTGCATCCAAACTGCCAGTCAATCCTGACTAAAGTGAAACATGAAGGCTGGCGGAGATAAAAACAAACATGTTTTGCCGTCATTCCAGCTGTCAGATGATATAAATGACGGACTAACTGGTCGCCTGAGAGGCACATGAGCTCTGTGTTACAATATGCTGCTATTGTAATGTGAAGTCATAACTGGAGATATGAATGAACTGGTGCATTCTTTTAGGGTTGTAACTTTATAGTAGCTGCCATTAACAGAGACTTTCTACTTTTATTTTGTCATCAACCAGGCGGCTCAGTCGGCGGCTCGCGGGTCGTCACCCCCGACGTTCCTTTCTCTGTGGAGGACCTAACGTCCGACCACATCTTCTACGTCCAGGAGCATAAAACTCAAGACAAGCAGGACGTCTTCAGCTTCTACATCAGCGACGGACACAGTCAGACGGAGGCTTTCAACGTGGAAATTGACATTCAGGTAACCGGTTTCTGTTTACAGACCGCGTCTCGACTTTAAACTTCTAAATTAGTTATTAAATTTTTTTTTTTTTTTAATCTTGCTAAAGTGGTTTAAAGTGGTTTCAGTGGTGGGAAATGGGATTTGCAGCAGCTCTGGCAGAAGCTTAAAAGTCATTGAATGTTTCGTTTTGTTCAGCAGCTCCTGCAGATACAAGGGGGTGGACACAATAACATGAACACTACTCCAGTTTAATGCAATCCTACAGTATGCAGAGGCCTTGTATGATTAAACGTTTTTGAAGCTTAATAAGTTTAATATTTTTACTATTAATGTGTGATCTGGTTGTGTGAAATCTGGTTTCCACATTCATGTCCCCCAAGAGGAATAAACGCATTTATTTTGGTGATCTGAAGACCTTTCCAGAAGCCCCACTGCAGCAAAACTTTTGATTTTCAAATGATGATAAATTCTCTTTATTGTAGAGAGAGCATGACTTTTCCTGCAACACCTTTAAATAAACAAAACTAATTCTGTCATTTAAGAACTGGAGTCTTATTGTGTTGACAGTGAAAGTTACAGCCAAATGGAGCGATTATTGGACCTTGGTGGAGGTCTGCACTCTAGTCATTTCTTGTTGCTGAAACAGCTCAAAACAATTATTGCAGATTCTTAAAATTACCCATAAAGTTAACTACTTAAATTAGCCAAAACGTCTGATAATTAATTGACAATATTAACTATCTTGTTTGTGGAAATGCGACTAACGACATCTCTAAGAAGCCCTCACTTTGGAGACCAAAATACACACAATGTGTTTAAGTTTAACTGGGATGTTGCTGATGAAAAGAGATGAGAGGAAAACTTCTACAGCTGCAAACCCCATCAGTAACTGCATAGATAGACTCAGCAGCTCTTCTAAACTACTGTCCTTGATGTACACATGACTTCGTTGAAGAGAAGCAGCTCTGTCCTCAGGCCTTTTATTTTTTTATTCAGCCTAAATAAACTCTGCATCCCAATCCATCTCTTAAGCCTGTTTTAAGTCTTGAGTTGAATTGATGAGGCTGTCAGTGAGCTGCTAAGTTTGCATGAGTGTGAGTGTGTGTGTGTGTGTGTGTGTGTCTGGGTGTGTTTGCGCATGAGCTGTATGCAAACAGTACAGTAAGTCTTTCAGTGTGTGTGTGTGTGTGTGTGAGAATAGGTGTATTTTAATGTCGAGGTGTGTGTTAATGAGTAAAAAAAAAGGAGACTTAAATGCAAGAACGCATCTCTCCTCACTGCATGGCAACCAAGTAGCAAATCTAAAATCTAGCGATGTCACAAACTGTTATTAATGTAAGAACTTTAATCATAGTAATCTTGAAGTTTGTTTTTCCTCCCTCAGCAGAGTAAAGAGGACCAGGAGCCGGTGGTGTCGGTGAGCAGCATCCATGTGGAGGAAAACTCCGGAGTCGTCATCACGAACTCGTCTCTGAGCGTCCTCGATCAGGACACGCCGGAGAACGAGATCCTCTTCACCATCATCAGGAAGCCTTCCTATGGTGAGCACTGATAACCACACACACACACACACACACACACACACACACACACACACAAACATATACTTGAGGCTTGTTGCCAGTTTATTAGGCACATATAGCTCAAACTAATTCAGTCTAATACAACAAATCCTACCTTTGTTACACTGAAAGGTGTTTTATTTATTTATTTTATTTAGTCCAAATGTGTCAACATAAATGGGATGGTTATAATATTAGAAAGACTTCTCAGTATAACACGATACAGTTCAGCAGCAGCAAAGCTTCCAACATGACCAACAGTAACTAGAATCAATTTTTTGCTCATTTTATTTAAAACTTTTGACATTTACAGAAAAACAAAACCCCAGCTACTCACCTGCACACACAATACAACCTCCTAAAACAAGACCTCCACAAAAAAATGACAAAAGAAAAAAAAATAGATACATTACTTAATGAAAAGAGAAGGAATATATTATATTTAATATATAATTTATTCCATAAAGGCTCACAGGGAAGGCCAGGACCAGGATTATTAGGAGTAATAGTTATTTTATAAGCACTTTGTAATGTTTCAGATATTTCAGTCCAACACTCCCTGCATCTGTTACAAGCATCCTTGTGGTTAGGGAACATTTTTGCTAATTTGGCCTCAGTTTAATAGAGTCTAAAAACAGTTTCAATAATGAACATTATCGCCTTTATTAAATTAGGATTTATTGCCGGGCTTTTATATTAGATCTGTTAATTTTGGCTAGATGAACTTATTGGCAATCTTTTATTGGATTCTGTTCATTCAACATCCTGCATGAAACTAAAACTCAGGTTTTATCACTTTTTTCATGCAGAAGTTGAAAGAATAAATCTGGTAACCGGTCAACTCATTACTAGAGATGTATGTGAGGATATATGAAACTGGTTCCACTGTGTAGCTGCAGAGTTTTTTCTGCGAGCTGCCGTTCATGCAAGTTAAATGAATAAATGAAAATGTTCTGCCGCTTCTGTCTGCAACATTCATACATATGCATCCGATGTTGTATTAACTTTTCATTTTAATTGTTCTTGATTTAATTATGTTGCCTTAGTAAGACAAGCTGATGAAGACAATACACAGACATTTCATCTGCACATTGCAGGAAAAAAAAAAATACATAAAAATAAAAACATTCTTCCTTTAAAATCACAGAAAGAGACACTAAAATGTCTTTTCATTCTGTTTCAGGTGCATTATTTAAACATTTCCTGTATGCGGTTTATTGTAAAGCAAACATTAAACAATCATGGGACTGTAATTGCTGCTTATAAAATATAATTAGATGTCAGCTATGTGAGGTGCTTCAAAAGCAGATCCTCATGTACTGTAAATTTACATACATACCAAAACAGCATTGACTGCAGATAAACATTGGAAAATTATGCAAACAGATGTGCAGTCTGCATATTAGCATATAATGTATATACACACACACATGCACACACACATACATATTCTATAAGATATTCCTCCACACGCTTTCACACATACACACCACAGACTAATAAACAGCTAAGCAGAGAGTTATGCTGAGGAGTATCCAGCATGCTGATAGTAAATTGTTCTGAATGTGATAGAGATGAACACAAACGCACACACACACACACAAACACATTACTCTCTCTCTCTCTCTCTTACAAACACCCAAACAGTTTAAAACAAGACAAACACACCGGTCGTCCGCCGCAGTCTGGCACTGCAGCGGCCATTCCTCACACACGTTCGCCGTACACGACACACACGCTCAAATCAACTGACCTTCAAAACACTTTGTTTTCCTGCCGTGCCCTCGCCGTTCCAAATTGAGTTTTCACTCCTGTCTGCCAAAAGCACGTTGTACTAAAAGAAATGGCTTCACAAAAAAAAAAACAATTTCTCTTGGACAAAAATGTATTTCTCACTCAACAATATATCATCTTAACCTAGTTTTAGCTCAGAAGTTTACAAAATCAGGAACTCTGTGAAAAATTCTATAAAGAAAGTGAAGAGCAATAAAAAGTCACACTGAAGTAACGTCAAACAAGAAATAAAAATGAGATAATCTGATATTTTTCCACATTTTATGTTCATGTTTTGTGATTCTTAAAGGGGACCTATTCTGCTTTTCCTTATTTTCAGTCATATATATAATGTTACAATATCGGATGTTCATATTAAATGCAGCCAAAGTGTCAAATAATGAGGTAAATGTATGTAGAAGTAATCCCTGTGAGTAAAAGCACAAAAGGCTGAACGCTCAGTTTCCATTGTTTTTTTCTACTTTCAACCTGAGCTGACGTCGGCTCATGACGGATTTCTTTATATGGTCATCTGCTCCATGCACAGAACACGCCAGTTCACTGCTCCGCTCCGCTAACATTATGGCGCTTTTCCATTGTTTTGGGGGTAGTCATGCCGAGCCATGACTCGAGTCGAGCTGGTACGCTGTGAGAGGTTTTCCATTACGCAGCATGGTAAAGTGAAATAAGTAGTTTACCCGTTAGAGGTAAACTGTACTATTCCTCACTGCATTATTTCTATCTGATCTGCTGAACAAAGAGCTCCAAATATCTCCATATGTTGTTAGCTCTGCTAATTCGGTGGTGAACATGTTTTATTTCCTGTAAAAAACAACAAACAATAAAAGTCTCCCTTTATTTAGTCATTGAAAAGCTTTTAATATGAAGCAGTAAAGCAGGAAATGTTGGGTTTTCATCAGCAGTAACTTAACACAACTCCGATATGGTCAATGGTCATATTGGTCAGCCAATCAGAACAGAGTGGGCTCATCTGTAGGGGTGCCTTAAAAATAAAGGAGCTAAAACTGATTGCTAGAGACAGAGGCTGAGCTGAGGGGCTGCAGAAACGGCCGGTATAAGATAAATAAGAATTTTTTTGAACTGTGAATCATGCAAAGCTACTCTAGTGGAGTCCCAGAATAAAAATATAGAGCTGGAAATGAGCATCATAGGTCCCCTTTAAGAGTGAAAATGTTCTCTTTTTGTTTTGCTAAATTTGCACTCAGGAAAAACATCAACGCCATAAAGACCCAATTTGTTTGAGATATAGGAAGCTGACTTTAATGGAACCAATCATCGTATTGCATGTACATTCGAGGCACAGTTGAAAGGGAACTGAGCCTCTAGTGCTGACAATCAACCAGACAAGTGGCCTGTTGTGGCTGCTGGAAAGTCCACAAATTGGAGGATAAGTTGCAGAATAAATTACTGAAAATATTCGTCATTTTTGAATGGAAAACATTCCCCTATGTGTGATAAAGCTTTGTCAAGTTTACACATCATGTTGAGCAGCATCATTTACAGCTAATCAGGAGCTTGTTTAATACAAAGTCAGTGCTCTACTTTGATTGAATTGGCTTATAGACCGAGTGTACTGCCAAAGGCCAAAGGCTGCTTGTAACTTGGAAATTAAAATGTTAAAAGTTATCAGTTTAATACCATTATTACACTAAGGAAGGAAGATAATATATTTTACTACACCTGGACATCTTTGAATCACCTTTCCCAGCAAGTGTCCCAATTCTTTTATTGAGTAAGCATCTTGGCATCAGATTGTGAGGCAGTTCAGGTGGATCCAGTTTCAGAGGTGTCGGGCTGTTAATCAATGTTACCAATGAGACCCAGACTGACATTTTGTTCATTTCTTTTTCTTCAATACTCTTCCGGTCTGCTTATTTATGTCATCTAGTAAAGATGATGTATAATTTCAGCTCGCAAAACACATTATTCAAGTTTTCACAACAGTATCGACTTACCGAATTTTTGGTTCAGCGGATGAATCTTATAGATTATTCCCGAAAAGACACGCTGGATGTTATTTTCAATCCCTCACTTCTCTAATCTGTCCACCCCCCCTACTCTAGGACATTCCTCATAACAAACCGCCACCCCCTCTCCCCCCTCCTCCCCCCTTCCCCAGTGAAAGCACCATAAACCAGCCGGTGAAACTGAGTGTACCATTGCCATAAAACCAAAAGCGTGTACAGCTGATGGGACAGGGAGCAGGAGAGGAGTGATTTCATGCAGGGCGATGAGTCCCAGGCAGCTTGTCTTTTTAACAGGCCGCCTCTCTCCACTGTCCTCACATCACACACACACACACACAGATTTATCACAGAGAGACCGTTTCTAATGTAATAAAGACGTCAAGATGCTGCAACACTCACTGGATGCTGTAGAACTTGTTTCTTGTAACACATAAGGCTCCAATTTTTTCTGTTTATGTTAAAAAAAACAAATATCAGCTATATATCGTGCCAGATAATCAAATATCAACATCAGCTCCAGGCTCAAAAAATTCAGTATTGAGTTAAAAGAAATCAGGAACATTACACTGCAAATACTTTTAAAATGTAGGAGGGGAAAAAGAAAGTGTCTGTCAGTGACTGCATGTGTGTGTGTGTGTGTGTGTGTGTGTGTGAGTCTCATTATGCTCCAGGATTTAGACTCAAATCCCATTTAAACCTGGGCTTTGATTTAAGAAGCGATGTCATTTAGTGAAATCTAAAAAGTCCCATTAGTTTCTACAAAGACCTTTTCTGTCTTTCATGTACTGCATGAAAAACTCAAACGTCTTCCATTTAACTGAGATAATCACGGTACTTAACCAGATGTGATGTGAGGCGCCGCTTCAGCTACCATTAGCATGTGCGCACACACCTACACACCTACATACCCTTTTCCGAATCAGAGGTTCACTAATCTTTCATTTCCCTTCAGGCAAACTCCGCAGACGCCAGTTCTACTCTCAGCCGTTGGAGAACGGTCGGGTCCTCTCACAAGGATCGACCTTTACCTATCAGGACGTCCTGGATCAGTTGCTGGTCTACACGCCTGAAACTGTCAGCGGGGGCGCAGATGAAATGGGTTTTACCCTCACCGACGGCATCCACACCCACACGGGCCGCCTTGAGTTCACCATGGATGTCCGGAGGAGTGAAGGACCCCGAATGACCGTCAACAGAGGCCTGCAGCTCCCAGCAGGTGAGACTGGAAGGGGGGGAGTCGGAGAGTCGTATTAAGAGGAGAGAAAAAGCCTCTGTCATGTTTTGTATTAATACAAGAGCTTCTTAGTGTGAGAAAAGTCTTTAAGGTGTTGAAAATGTGTTCAAGCAGCTATTATATTCTATTAGAAATCTAAATAGAAATAAAGAATAGAGATCTCAAATAAGAACTTTCAAACATTCAGATAACATCTCATTCAAAAAAGAAAGAAAAAATAAAAGAAAGTATAAAACCAGAGTAAAAAAAGGCTTAAATAACAAGTAAAAGGTTGTAAAGTAAGACCGCGGTGACACTGAGTGCTCTGTATTTTTTACAGGGTCTTCGTCTAAGATCACGGAGCAGAATCTAAAGGGAACAGACGTCGATTCAGACAGCCTGAAGCTCAGATACATCCTGACCAAAGATCCTCCAGCAGGCAAACTCCAGCTCAGCAAGAGTAAACGTGTGGAGAAGATTTCTGTCAAAGGTCCAATTCAGAGCTTCACTCAGGAGGACGTCAACAAAGGTGACGGCTTTGTTTCTCTCTACTTTCCTTTTCCGTCTTCTCTGTTCTGTTTGTACAGATAAATCAAGCAAGTTCTGCTCTTAAATCTGTTGTTGGAGGTTAAAAGAAAGTTGAGAAATATTAGATATGTAAAGAAAAGTATAAAAAGTACATTCATTTAGAAAATACAGTTCAGAGTTCAAGAACAGTTGCCCCAATACTGAAGTGTTCTCAGCTTAGCCGCTGATTTTCTAAAAATTTGACCTCTTGACCTCCACCTTTGGTCCCAGCTGTCAAAGAACACGTTCCACATTCGAATGAAGACCATATTGACAAAGCTTGGGGAGGAATGGTGATATCCATCCATCCATCATGGACCTTTAAATTTGGCGATACATTCCCTGGTCAAAGAAGTACAAAAATGCTGTGTGACGCTGTTTAACAGCAATAAGTTAACTGTGACATCTTAGTGAACAGACATTTTTCAAGGCAGACTTAGCAGCCATAATACCAGGACCCTGAAACTAAAGCAACTAATTCAACTATCATTCATTTAATTATTAACACTTTTCCTACTATGACATGTCAAAATGTCTTCTATTAAAAGGGGCTTTAACGATTTATTAACAAATGAGACCATGTTGAATATGGACGGTAGCTTCCATTTCTCTGATAGCTTGCAAGCTAGTATTTATTGTTATTATTGTTAGTATTAATCTCTATTAAAATCCTAGGATGTTGGTTGTGTTTGGCTTTAACTGCTTCCTACCATCTGACAACGACAAACACTGAACGTTTTAACTCTGTTTAAGTAAGTTTTGTGACATAAAGCAATTTCACTGATTTCCCTCCAAATTCAACCATGTGACTCAGTGAGTTGAAGTGTTTAAAGCTGCCTCTTCTCTTTTTAATGGTCTCGTAGTTGGGTTACAATGATTTTACCAATGCCTGTAATGGTCATTTATTGATGTTTAAATGCTTTAACTTTTCCCATCAGTTTCTGCTGAAATATAACATTACTGTAACACCGTGTGTGTGCTCTCTGTGTCTTACAGGCCTGCTGCAGTACAGCCATGAGAAAGGCGAGAAGGGAGGCAGCCTGTCTTTCAAATTTAACCTGGTGGATCCGGAGGGCAACAAACTGATCGATCAGTCCTTCTTCATTAGTGTACTGGGTAGGGGTTTCTTCCATCCTCTGTTACCTGTAGTGCTGAAATATCGGGTGAAGTGGTCCTTCAGTTGGTGGAGGAAAAAAAAAAAAAAAAAGGCAATTACTACAGATTTAGCCCTTTGTCGTGCATGCTTACTGATGTGCTACTGCACCTTGGACACGTCCGGAATACAAATTGCACGGAGAGAAAAAAATAATTTCTGGAGCCATTTTTTGCACAAGCCACTGTTTTCCATCTTCTAAATCATGCAAGTTCATAGTGGTGATATTCAAATCTACCCTACTACAAGAACTTCTTTTCATTATAAAAAGCTATTTTTTTCCCCCCAAAGGCCATTACCCACTCTGCTTATGTTAAATGAGCTAATTTTGTTGAAGTAAAAGGTGTTAAACTGGGCTTCCCTCAGTCTGGAAAATACCAAGATTTGACATTTATATGCAGAGAGCATGGAAACCTGCTAACTGATGCTAAAAGGCTGAGTAGGTTTAATATATATTGTACTGCTGAAATGATTAGTCAGTCGTAAAGTAGTAGATATTAGTATAGTAGCGATGTATCTATGGCTATTTTAATAATTACTGCTATTTTAAGTTATTTATCCAACATTTGCTGGTTACAAGATTAGTTTACAGGCCTTCAAACACATTTTTGGTTTGTGCAACTTGGGATTTTAGAGACTGTAGTAGCAATAAAATAGCTTAAGGGAAGAATTAATTGGGACTCAGTGAGGTCAAGTCCATGTTATACTCAGTCTAATGGTGCTGGGTGGGGTATGGGGTGTTACATGTAATACCTGAGTGGATACAAGCGGACTAACTGTCAGCTTTGATCATGTTGAGCATCATCAACATCACAGGAGAAAAAAATTGCTTTATGAGAGAGAGAATGTGAGCTGTGTTCTTAATTCTTAGGACAAGCGTTGCTGCTGTTGTCGACCACAGCTGCTCATTAAATGATGGAGCATCATGCTGCTTCCAGAGTCAGGGTTCTTTCTTTATTTAGTTCTGTTGGGGTTCATTTTGGATCAGGTCATTATCATTTCAGATTGGTACTCTTGTTAAAAATGACTTGATGCATGCTGGTTTTCAGTAGGTTCTCCATCGGTGTTTTGAATTGCATTAAAAATTTTGAACCCCTGAAGATTTACAGAATAAAATAACCCTAACCCTAGCCCTAACCCCTACCCCTAACCCTAAACCCTAACCCTAAACCCAAACCATAAACCCTACCCCTAACCCTAAACCTTAAACCCTAACCCTAATCCCTAAACCCTAACCCTAACCCCTAACCGTAACCCTACCCCTAAACCCTACCCCTAACCCTACCGTACCCTAACCCTAACCCTAACCCCTAACCCTAACCCTAACTCCTAACCCTAAACTCTAACCCTTACCCCTAAACCTACCCTACCCTAACCCCTAAACCCTAACCCCTAACCCTACCCTACCCTAACCCTAACCCCTAACCCCCAACCCAAACCCTAACCCTAACTCCTAACCCTAAACTCTAACCCTTACCCCTTACCCCTAAACCTACCCTACCCTAACCCCTAACCCTAACCCCTAACCCCTAAACCCTAAACCCTAACCCTTACCCCTAACCCCTAACCCTAACCCTGGCCCTAACCCTACCCTACACTAACCCTTATATCCTGTCTGCTCAGTTAATTTACATTACAAAAGAAGCTAGTGCACATGCAGTCCACTGTATCACACAACTTTTATGTTTCTAAGCCAGCTGGATAGTATACTGCTCCTCAGTATGCAGTGTTGGCTGAAGACACACAACAAAAACTTTATTTTTTTTCTGCACTCATCCTTCTGGGGACGAAGCCAACCTGCTGCAACATTTCAGCAGTTAAAATTCAGACCTCAACAAGCAGCTCAGGCTCCAGAAGTTGCAGGAGACTGAAGGATTTTCTGTCCCTCACGGTTCAACAGAGTCCTGATTCTCTCATATCTTTTCCAGCTCACTTTTTCTTTTTTATCCTGTTCTGTTATATCCACACTTTTTACTTTTTCTCTTCCACTTCTCAGATGTGACAATAGTGAAGCTCTCTGTTCATATCTCTTCCCACCACGCTGCTCTCTGATTACTTTCCCACCCTTCTCTCAATCTTTCCTTATCCGGTTGTCCGAATCTCTCCAACCTATATCTCTCTGTCATGCCTCCTTATATGTCTTCCTCCCTCCTTTGCCATCACCCAATTTAATCTTTTTCCGGTTTTGTGCTTGTTGTTGTGTCATTCCTCCATTTCTCCAGTTCATAATACACCCCACTGCTCTTCTTATCTTCTCTCCTTGCCTCTCCTTCCCTTTGTACCAAATCAGTCTCCTCTTCTTTCTCCCCCTGCTGATTCAGTCCATCATGTTCGTTGTTTACCAGGATGAGAAATTGACTCATAATATTTTTATATCCTTTCGGTTGAATCGTTTTCAAAACTTCACAGACTTATAGATATTTTCTTGCCTTTTTTTTTTCTCCTTTACTTTCTTTCTTACTTTCTTCTCTTGTATCTAACCTTCGTCTTCTTCTCTCCCGCAGAGGATCGTCTTCCTCCGTCCGTGGTGGTGAACAAAGGTTTGGTGCTGGATGAAAACTCGATGAAGAAGCTAACTACGCTGCAGCTGTCAGCAAGCGACCAGGACAGCGAGCCCAGCGAACTCATCTTCCGCATCACCAAACAGACAAGCCTGGGTCACCTGGAACGCGCCGCCAGCCCAGGTAGGCAGAGAAGGTTTCAAACCTCCACTGGCCCTTGAAGGAGCCACATTACTGGTTTTATATTGGTGACTGGAAATGTGAGTGTTAAAAGCATTGACTGTATAAAAATATGGACGTAGTTACCGTGACGACACCCGTTGGTTTCTGAAGAGTGATTTTGAAGCTCAAAGTGAGCCGCTCCGGCCGTCGCCATCTTGGCAGTACGTGACTCTGCCTAACTCCCAGCCAATCAAAAATGGGCAAAGAGGCGGGCCAAATGGCTGAAACAAGCCACCTAGTGGCTGGTGGATCTGTCACTCAAAGCAGCCATGTCCTTCATCATGCATAACTTTACGGCTCAATAAAATTTAAACGGGTGAGTTATAAAAAAATTCACCCCCCGTACAGTTGTCATGAAAGAGGAAATTAGCTACAGAGACCAAAACCGTTTTTTGTACCAGGCTGTAAACACGTTTATTTCTGTTGTAAATTTGGGCATTTTAACATGGG
This sequence comes from Thunnus albacares, assembly GCF_914725855.1. NCBI lineage: Eukaryota > Metazoa > Chordata > Actinopteri > Scombriformes > Scombridae > Thunnus > Thunnus albacares. Next base: position 35,088,597 of record NC_058107.1, on the reverse strand, counting down.
GGTCTATGGGGATTGACTCGCTTTTGGAGCCAAAAAAGACATCATCATACCACTTTTTGAGGTGGTATAATTGCACCAAATCAAACAAACCACCCTCAATTCTGCCTTTACCAGAAGTGTTTTCAAATTGTTGTATGAAGAGAAATTACTGGAAATGACTGAAACTGGAATTTGACAACATAAATAGTGATTTTTGGAAAAATATCCGCTACCATTAATACATGTGAAAGCCACCATGTGCAGAATCTGAAATTTTCCAACTGTGAGGTAGAATCAAAATAGACACTGTGGCAGACTGGGATGGACGCCACTGGCCATCAGGAACTAGCGGTTTTTAAAAAGTAAAATTGGTACTGGACTCTTATTTCCACTCTACTGGTTTTGTACAATACAAGACTCGGGACATCATATCAGAGCTCACAGACTCGACTGCTGACTTGAATAAAATTGCTTTACAGTTGACAAAACAACTTCATCTCGAGGTCCATTTAGTAGATGTTCCGGTACTTTCAATCACATCACACACAGCAGCAAGAAGTCAATGAAATGGTTGGGAGGGGAGGGTGGGGGGTAAAATTTGTTGAACAAACTCCAGCTGATGATGAAGATGGTGTGATATGATAGAAGGCTCCAGAACAACCACTAAATGGACCTTGAGGTGAGACTGGTTTGTCAAGAGGAACTGTTTCTATATTGCAGGTAAGTTAATTCCTGTTCCTCCTACTTTTACTGCTAAATGTGTAGATATTTAGCGGTTAAAATCCCAAAATACAATAATACTGTAAGAATGAAGCAATAAAACAAAATAATCTGAGACACTGATAATAAACCTTCAGTTTAATAACACGCAAGAGAGACAGCACATGTAGTGGAAGATGAGTAAAATGAAGCAGTTTTATATATAATACTCCTGTGATATTACTACAAGAGTTTAGTTTTTAAGAACATTTAACATCAATTTGAGTTCTTGCACATGAAAAATGAGAACTTTGAAATAATATTTTGCCCACTATTGAAAGGAGAAATGTTTATATAATAGGTGGAAGCAGGTAAATGCTCAGTCACACGTTGATGAAACGGATTTGCTCCAGACTCATACACTCATACAGTAAATTCATATACAGAAGGGTTCATTCTGTCTTTGATAATTACTCTACACACACACACACACACACACACACACACACACACAAAGAGGGGAGTGTAATGAGCCCTGCTCCAGTTCCTCTCGTGTTTATCTCTGATGTATTCCAGCTGCCCCCCCCCTTCAAAATAGACACACATACAGATATTGAATGACTGCAGCTTTAACTAAATCTCTTATGCACGTTCAGTTAATTACCAAACTCTGCAACCTAAACAACAAACTCATTATGCACGTTTCCTCAGTACAACCACAAAATCACTACCAGGTGTTTTTTTATTTTTATTTCCGCTCAGAAATAAATAAAGCTTCTCTCGTGTCACCTCAAACTGTTTTTATGCAGAAATAAATTGCAAGCAAAATTACATTTGGAAGAAGCACAGAGGAAGTTGATGCATCTTCCCACCACAAAGAGGTGATTATTAGCTTCCGTGCTATTGAGCATTTGGGCCCCGGCTGAATGGATTCCCCACATCGCTGAACGCTCTCGCAGCATGCTAATTACCTGGATGTTAACACCGCTCTCCGATCTTCGAGCATCAGTTCACCTCGGAGCCACAGAGCAGCCCTGGATAATTACCGCTAGCCGTTCAGCCAATCTGTCATTCTATGCTAACGTGCACAGCTAGCTGCCCTGCTCCTCTGGGATAGCTTGTCAGCCTACGAGGGAACGTCAAGGTAACAGCACAAAGAGATGAATGTGCTCTATCAATGCCCACTTTCAAAGGCAAAGTCTTCAAAAGGCTTGTTAGCTGTGTAAGGTTGTGACACCCCTCTCAGGTGGAGTGTTAGTCAAAGGGCACCTGTCATACAAATCAATCGAGATTTAAAACCCACTTCACCTGAGATTTATCTGCAGCTCAGTGTGACGTGTTTTAGAAATAGGTTTTGGAGTAACTTTCAAAAAAGGAAACAAATATTCAGTCAAATGCAAATAGACTGATCTACTTATCCAAGAGGCTTCATTAGTTCTGCTGAGTCCAAAGCATTTGAACCTCTCTGCAATGTTCACATCTTGATGTTAAATGAGATTTGTTGAGGTTGGCTGACTTATGAAAAACAAATCTCCCGTAGTTCCACTGCGGTTCGAACACGAGCTCAGCTCAGTTCTGTGAAACTGAAACAAGACTTTTGGGATTAAATGTAAGTTAATTTGTCATTTGTCATTTGTCAGCTCATCAATGTTTTGTTTTATGTCAACAATAAAACGTTAAATCAGTTTATCACAGTGGTAAAACTGCTGTGCAATGAAGTGAAATCTACCCTCAAAACTGCCAAAGACTAAACATCTCAAAAACTCTGAATGTCTGGATTAGGGATGTGCCGTATCGTATCGTTCACGATTATCAATATCAATATAATTTTTTAATATGATAGAAAAAATTCATATCATGATAATGGCCATATTCCAACTTGTTGACGTGATGACGTCACATCGTTACAAACAGCAACAACAAGCATGGCTGAAAGCGAAATTAACATCACTACCGGCTGCACAGTGGAGGAGTTAGTTCCAGAGAAAGGAGGGCGACTTCAGTAGTGTGGAAGTGGTTTGGTTACATCACCACAGTACCACACTGATATGTAAGAAGTGCAAGAAATCTGTAAAAACAAAAGACAATACAACAAATTTATTTCACCATCTCAAGCAGAAGCACCCGGTTGAGTACGAGGACAGCAAAAAATCACGCAAGGAGTATTTTGTCATATCGTCAAGAATGTGATTATCACAGAAATACCCTGAAATATCATGATATTACCTAGTCTGGATGCACATTATTATGCTCACATGTAAACTGAAAGAGTTTTGCTGTAATTGCTCCACCTGTCCATGCTGTGGTGAAAGGATGTTAACACAAAGAAGAAATTATGCGCTAAATGACTGTAACTGTGGACGATATAAGACGGATTTGTCTAATTCAGTCTGCTGAAGCCTCATATTAGCTTTCAGGATGCATTTTTGCACAGAATTAGGACTGCAGATTTTGTCTCTTACATTGGTAAGGAAGGGATTGCCTCTTGACTGGTAATGACAGGAGCAATGATTACAGCAACCAGAACTATTTCCATGCATATACGGACATGTTGTTATTGTGTTAATATAATGTGAACCTATCGTTTAATCTGGAAGCCTAAATTTTCCTGGTTTTGCACGGGATGCAGGAATATCAGAACAGTCTGTTCCTACAAGTATTTCCAAATCAAGCAGGCCCTTATCTTTTTTTTAGTATGTTTTAAATAAGTAACTTTTGTAGCCTGTATGTGCTTCTCTCTGCTCATATTATAAAAGTATATCAGTTTGCCTACGCAGCATTCAGCCTGTGTTTAAACTTTGGGAAACAGTAACTTGGTATTTCCTGCAATTTCCTGTCAAGATAAATGGAAGAGAAAAATACAATTCCCTTTAATATAATGTACAAAACCTCATCACTGACTGACTGTTATTATTATTATTATTACAGACTACTGAGTATTGCTTCTGTCTCCCTGTCTGCCTGTCCTGATTATGATGATGTACTATATAAACTTCCAGCCGGGGAGAGTTGATGACACAGACTAGGCTTCAAAAAAGTTGATGTGAAGAAGATTGATGTTGAAAAGCTTCCACTTCCATTTCTTCAAGGCCTCGGTGACACGTTGAATGAGTTATAGCTCTCCCTGTATAATATTTGACCTGCTTCATAGGAAGTTTTGTTTTTCATCCACACAGGGAAATAACCTTTTGTCTCTTGCGTCTGCTTAGGGAAATAACTTTGATTTCACTACTGGGTGGTAATATTCAACAAGTTATTACTTTCATATCAAAGTCACAGACATAAGAGGTCTGTTTATACTTAATATCTCTTCATGCAGTGCGCTGACAGACCTGGAACAAACAATATCTCCCTTAATTTACTATCAGGAAATGGTGAAACACTGTTAGCTGCAAATTATAGGACGCGTTTCATTGTGAGGCATACACCCATCTAGTATCAATATAGCTATTTATATGATAATTTTTTGAATTGTTAAAGGTGCAGTGTGTAGAATTTAGTGGCATCTAGCAGAACAGACTCATCAGTATGTTTTAATTAGTGTATAATCTCGTGAAAATAAGGATTGTTGCGTTTTTGTTACCTTAGAATGAGCCCTTTATATTTATACAAGGTGCAGGTCCTCTTCCACGGAGGCGGCCATGTTGCACTGCCATGTTTCTACAGTAGCCTAGAACAGACAAACCAAACACTGGCTCTAGAGATGGTCTTTCGCGTTTTTTGCAAGTTTCATGGCCATCGTAGGTTCTCCTACATGCTTGGAAGAGGACTAGAGGGGTATTCATTTGGTTGCAATCTACAACCTCACCACTAGATGGCACTAAATCCTTCACACTGATCCTTTAAACTGCCTACTGACAGAATGATATGTTAGAATATGATATATCTAAGACTGAAATCAGAGAAAATGTCCATCTTCTCTTTTGCATTCATCATACAAAACCATGTCATCACTTTCTACATCAAACACAACTGTAAATAATTGTTATTATTGTATATACAGTATGAACCACATGGCCACTGTTTCTAAAACCTAAGTCAAGTCCCTTTTAAGCATCCAGCCATAACAAATCAGCAGAAATAGAAGTCTGTGTCCTCTGATGCACGATATATATTTTGGGCTCCTTTTTAGAAAATTGCCTTTAGTTTCACGCAGAGTAACGTTTGATTGATGCTATCAAACCTGATTAAGTTTCCCGCTGAGTTTTAATCCGTGGAGGCGTCAGAGAGTGAAGTGGAGCCGGAGCCTCGTTAAAAAATATTTAACTTTAGGTTCAGTTAAGTTTATTTGCTCATTAAAATGATAAAAGCCAAAAAAAACGAAAAAGTGAAAAATAAACACTCAGTGTGTGTGCTCTGAGGTGAAATGACAAGAGAGGCTTATAAAAACCAGCTGATGCCAAAATAAAAAAAAGATTAAAAAAACACAATTTAGGATGACAAACAGACAGAAGTATTGGGTAGAAAAACGATTGACAGTGAAAATGTAACACAGGAAAGACTGGTGGAAAAACAACAAAATGCATTAATGATAATAAATGAGTGTGGCAGCGTGTGTTCAAAGTGAATGTGTCTTAATGAAAGACCGGATGCCTTAATGATGTTTTTTTGCGTTTATATGTGTGTGTGTGAGTTGGGATGAATCACAGAGGATGTGGGTATTCAAAGAAAAAAAAAAGGAAGTAAATTACTTTCTGTTGATTGTTCCAACTCAGCTAACAGCTCTTCCATCTTCTCTCTCTCAGGCACCAGAATCAGCACATTCACCCAGGCCGATCTGGCATCACGCAGCATCCAATACGTCCACACCAGCGAAGAAGAGAAGCACGCCGACCAGTTCTCCTTCACTGTGTCAGACGGGACAAATGAGGTGAACGGGGGAGGTCAACGCTATAAAGAATAAAACTGCCTTTCAAGCAAATTTAGGGGTGGTTTGGCTCAATTTGGTGCTTTGAAGGAGGTTTTTCTGATACCAAGCGGTGCACTGTGATAAGTTAAGGGGCTTTTACTTGAGCATTTCAGTTAAGCGGATTGGATGTGACCCAGCAATTCCCAACTTTTTAGGCTTGTCCACTTGTGACATCCCATCACACCTTTTGGACAAAGTGTGGACGTGCACACTCGCTAGATACTGGTTTAAAAAAACAACTTTGCTTCAATCAAAAGTAAAAAACCTCTTCTCCAAGTTCTCTCTAGAAAACAAAACCTCCTTTTTAACAAGAGCCTTGAGTCTTAATAGCTAATTTCCATTTGGTGGAAAATGTGAAATGTATTATTTCACCAAGACTATGTCAAAGAGAGGAAATATACAACAAACTTTAGCTCTTTTGTCTTTTTTTTTTCCATTTAACAACATACATTGTGTCGAGGTCAAAGAAATCTTTATTATCCTCGAGGCAGCAAGCAGTTCCACACAACCGTCAGACAAAACAGTAAATACAATATAACATACAACATGATATCACAATGCATTTTTTAAAAGGCCAATGGCAGCCACAACAAAAGAATTCCTAAGCCTATTGATCCTGCATGTAGGCGGACTGTATCTGCAGCTAGACGGGGGCAACTTAAACTCCCTGGACAGGCTAGGTGTCAGGTTTGTGCGAGCGGAGCAGGTGGACCCAAACGCAGAGACGGCAAGCAGGTTGGATACGATGTCACAAGAGACACTGGGACCAGGAACAAAGACCATAAACGCAAGGAAAAAACTCGGATAAATACACAGGGTGATTGCAAACGAGACACAGGTGAAACACATGAGGTGATCAAACACAGGAAGTAAAGGTGAGAAGACACAAGGAGAAAATATTTCAAAATAAAACAGGAACTAAAGTAAACAGACAACAGGTGACACAACGCACGGGCAGACTGGGGGGCAGATAAACCGGGGAAGACACTAAGGGTAACCAGGGTGATGCAGGGTAGGTGAGAGGACACACAAGGCACAAGGGAAACAGAAAAAAACCAGGCAACATGAATGCAACACTGAAAACTCAAGAGAACAAAATACACAAAGAGTCCAAAAACCACAGATAAAATCCAGGCAGGACGTGACACTAGGATCAACCAGGACTTGCTGAGCCTTCTTCAAGGTTGATACAAACGAGTCAAGTCATTAAGGGTTGCCCACAGAATGGTCAGCTCAGTTGAAAAAAAAAATTCACCTCACGTAATCAAAAGTTCCAGCTAAGACGACTCTGTTTGAAGAGGCGGGCAGACGTGTACGTTATTCAAGCCCGAGTACTTCTGTCACAATAGATAACCCCGCTCTCAATGCCTGTGTCACGTAGTTCTCATGATAATGAATTAAAGGCGGGCAGCGTGTTCACCCTCCACATAAAAAGCCCTCCAGACTGCTTTGTCATTGGCTTTATTGTTGGAAGAAGAAGAAGCTTTTTTTTTAGCCTGAAATATCTTGCAAAACTCCTTTTTTTTTATGAAAAGTTTTCTCACCCATAGCATAGTAATTCCCTTTCAATATGAGGTCTAAAGGATTTTATTCAATATAAAAAAATATCAATCAAATCTAACGAACCCCGAGCTTTTAGAGTGGAGAGAAAGTGGTACTCCAGCCCTTCCCGATCCCCCCACCACACCCTCCATCCCCCCCCCTCTAAACCCAGTTCGCCTCATACATAAATCTGCCTTGCTAATCCAGACTAATGAGGACCACAAGGACTTGAGTAAACATGTGAAAAAGGTCATTTGGCCTTCACGCCTGGCTGACTGCAGTGTGTGTGGAGGCTTTTGTAGCCGCTGTAGTTGTTAGTGTTTGTGAAGTGGTTCGGTGCTACTTTGGTTAACTCTCCCCTCTCCGGTTCGCAGTTTCCCGCTGGAAAAGCACTACATATTTATCATAAATGTTTTACATTTAAGTCTTTTTGAATTTTAAAGTCATACTAAAGCAGAATATTTTACTCAATGTGAGATGGGATTGCTCAGGGGAGATACCGGGTCACAGTTTCTGTTATAACTGCAGTTTGTGCTTTTTTTAGAGGTGTATCATCAGGGTTTTGAAATTATAGATGGGTTGAATATTCCCCAGAGCGTATAGTGTTGAAAGTGACTATCACTTAACTGCTCTCAGTAGAAGATATTGATTCCCTTGAGTCAGGTTTAAAGACATAATAATCCTCTGCTTGGAATGTGTCTGATAGGGTTTTTCCATTAAAAAAACATTCAATTACCTTGATAAAAATTCTTAAAATGACTTTTCCTCCTTTTCCCTCATTGAAAAAATCCAGATGTTTGTGCACTGGAGGCTTCAAGTTTCACATACTGGACCACGATTGGCTCAAAACTAGTTGTGATGTCACAAAGCATGATCATAGGTAGACGCCTTAAACTCAGATTTAAGTTGAGCTCAGAGAAACTTTCCTCCCTCAGCAAATTACTGTGATAAAAAGCCTTCTAGTGTCAAACTCTGCACGTACATCATTCTGCACACTGAAGCTCAAACATCCAACTGAAGGAACTGAAGAAGTAAAAATACATTTTTTAGTAGAGGAGGATTTATCATCACCGTCCCGTGTTCATCTGCTTTTCATGAGCTGAGAAAAAACTGCTCTGTTTTGATTATTTTTCAGACAATCCGAGTATTTTATTTAGTTTAAGAAGTCTATGAAGAGACACTTAATCCTTCAGTTTATCTGAAGACTTCAGCATCGCCTAATTTGATCCTAAACATAAGTGTGATGATGGAGAAAACAGACGTGTAGAAAGAAGGAAATGTACACAAAAATACTAGTAGTGCACATCTACATTGCATCGAAGCTGATTCATGTTAATACTGATTTGCGTACGTTGTCTCCAGGTTGCCCAGACGTTCTACATCACCATCAAACCAGTGGACGACTCCCTGCCTCTGCTCCAGGTCCCCGGCATGAGGGTCCAGGAGGGAGTGAGGAAGACCATCACCGAGTTTGAGCTGAAAGCCACCGACGCAGACACTGAGGTAGCTACACAAATCCCTGAAAACTTTCTTTTATTTTTGTCCGGTTTTAAAGGTTTGTTTAGAAAAGAGCAGGACCTCTAAAGTGATAAGCTGTGTAAGCTGGCCTCTGTTGCTCTTCTCTAGAGCTTTATTTTCTCTGGCAACAACTTTATAAAGAATGTTTTCTGTTGATTTAAGGAAACAGAAAACATTGGTGCTTTCTCTCGACATCCTTGCCTACATTTACTGCAATTAAAAATTCCCTTAATTTCCCAGAATGTCTTTAAACAGCCGCTACAAAGCTGAATGTATTCCTTTATTTGGTTATAAACTATGTACACAGGAACAGGAACAGTGACAGCGACAGGACAGTGACTCTTTCTCATGGACGGAAAACAAAAGACCTGACCTTCCCCTCGCATGATTAATGAGCATCATTTCAAAAATAATAATAGTAAATTTCCTTCATAGAGCCGTAGAAGCAGGCTTTAGAGAGCAGCCTTCGCACCATATTTCACCATAACCGTCCATCATCGTGCCTCCTTTAACATTTCAACCCTTTAACACTACTTCCTTCAGGCGGAGTCCATCGTCTTCACCGTCGTCCAGGCTCCTCGCCACGGCACCGTGGAGCGTACGAGCAACGGCCAGCATTACCGAGAGACAAGCAGCTTCACCATGGACGACATCTACCAGAACCGCATCAGCTACAACCACGACGGCTCCAACTCGCTCAAGGACCGTTTCACCTTCACTGTGGCCGACGGCACCAACCAGCTCTTCATGGTGGAGGAGGGCGGCAAGGAGGTAACACGTGTGTGTGTGTGTGCGCGTGTGTGTGTGTGTGAAGGAGGCAGCTTCCTGACATTTTTATTACAGCTAGACGATTGAATTAGCAGAGTTGGGGTGTGCGTTGAAGGTCGTGTTAGTGTGTGTGTGTGTTTGGGGAGTCACTGCTCTGACCTTTATGTGACGTGAGGGGTGAATCAGCAGTTTGTGTGTGTATGTGTGTGTGCTCTTGTACTTGTATTTTTGTGAGGACAAAGTTCAGTTACAGACCTGGAGAGTGACATTTCTGGAAAATTACGATGCTCTTTAAAAGTTTTTTTTAAATATTACTCAGGCATTTTTGTATCATCATTAGAGACAGTAGCAGAGAGGAGACAGAAAATCAACAGATGCGGGTCAGACTCAAACAGGAAGTTGCAGTTCATGTCCAGAATCTTAATCCCTGAAGTAAAAAGTTGAGACATTTTTTTTAAAGATGAAGACAGTGAGGACAATTTTTGAAAAGTGTGGATATTGTAGAAATAGGTTAGCTAGGGGCAAAGGCAGTGGATTGCTAACCTTTTATTGCTTGTTTAATCTTTAATATGACTCAGAGTCACATAAACTTTCCCATTTGAATAATTTTGAGACACCAGTAAAGTATTTCAGTCTGGAAAAAAAAGGTTATTATTTCCTTCTAATCATCTCACAACCTCTTAGATTCATCTTTTAACCTCTTTAACAGCTCACATTGCCAGCCGGACTGCGGTAGTATGCATTAAACGGAGGAGTGTGTGTGTGTGTGTGTGTGTGTGTGTGTGTGTGTGTGTTAATGTCAGCTTTATGGTGATAGTTATGAGCAAGCTTCAGGGTGAATTGACTTCTCAGCTTGTCAATTTAGCCATCCCTCTCTCAGCTGCCCTCCACCACCTGTCACTACTAATAGTCCATATGATTAAACTGAATGATGGCAGGCAGGTATTGATATCACACACACACACACACACACACACAGAAACACTTCTCAGGCTAGTGTTTATTATCTTTCCATCACCTTGGGACGTTCGACTTGATATTCACATGTTCCGTAGCGCAGGAGAAGGTTTGTGGCATTAACGCCGTCGGTGTTTTGAGGTGAATTTTTCTCCCATTGGAGCTGCCCCTGTTATTAAATAATGTATGAGCTCATATAACACCCTTTTGGATGAACACATCGTTCAAATGGCACATGTCAAAGCTGGCCTTAACAGCATCTGCTCTTTCTGTAATTCCCTCACGCACCTCGGACAAAACAGTAACTAGTAATATTGGAGTAGTTTATCTGATTTAGCCGACCATCAGTGTTTTTTTTAAAGGGAGGATAAATCAATAAAAGGTTAGCCTTAGGGTTAGCACTTTCTTTTTTGGCATTTATATCCAGAGCTTTTCCATTCGCTGTTCTCAACGTGACATCAGGGTGATCTGTTTATGAGGAAGTGGCTGCAGCCCAAGTATCCAGGATGCTGTTTCTGCAACCAGATGTTGCTCTTGAATTTTTCAAATGTCGTATTTCAACACTGTCCATTATATTGGAGGTAGAGGCAGAAATCTCTGAGACAGATATCTAAAATAATAAATAAAATAAAATAAAAGCAAAGCTATGTGGATGGTTAGAAACCACTAGGGGGTTTTTTGTGGTTCGGATGATGCAACCCTTTAAAGAGAATATTGGGAAAGGTTAAAAACTTTTTATTTGTTGTTTGTTTTTGTTCGTCAAATTCCCCTTGAAACGTGAAATCTTTGAACTTATCAAATGTCACAACTGTTCCATCTTCCAGATAGTGACAGCCGCTCCACAGAAGTTCAAGATCGATATCCTGCCGGTTGACGACGGCACGCCGCGTATTGTTACCAACTTGGGGCTGCAGTGGTTGGAGTACATGGACAACAAGGTACAAGTCTTCTTTTTGCAGCAGGATCACGTCATCATGAACATCTTCCAATATGCCCTTTTAGTCTTTGCTTTGTTTCGTGGTGATGTTAAATAGCTCTGAAGGGAGTGATGGAGACCTTTTTTTTCTAATTCAGAACCCTTTCAAGTTGTCATTGAGCAGCTTATAATAATACGTCCTTCCTGTTCTCCACTTTCACTGGACACTTTACAGACAAAAAGGTTTGAATTAGCAGGAGACTCAACAAACTCTACCTGAAAAAATCTTTATTTTTTCCAGTAATGACTCTAAGAGTTTGTCTGGGATACATGATTGTGCAAAAACACACATCTCTATGTGATTCTCAGAGCGATTGTATCACAGTAATCTATTAAACGTGTCTTTGTGATTGACAGAAATGCAAAGAGAAGCTTTATCACTGTTTGCTCACAGTGTGTAATTTACTTGCTCCCCCTGCTGGTTCAAACACCTCAACACAATGTAAACCCTTGGTTTCCTGTGTAGAAGTTGTAAAAATGTCACTGTTCATTTATCCTGAGTCTGTGTGCTGTGTTAGCACTGCAGGTAATTAAGTCTTGAATGTATTCTCATTGAGGCAAATTAGCTTATTATAAAAATCCTGCATCTGCTTCTAATAGCTGCAAAAAAAACTTACCAAACCAGTTCAGTCCTGTTCATCCGCTGCCTGAACTGAAGATCTTTGGTTCTTCTTCTTCTTCATGTTCTTGATCTTCCTGGATAAAGAGAAAACTCTTTGTTTGCCTGTAGGGATTTTACAAACTTAACACAGGTCTGGATCCCCATGAATTATATATATTTTTTTAGGCCAAAATGGTTTCAACATGAACGTACAGTAGTATCTATATTTTTGTTTTAAGAAATACATATACATGTACATATGATGCCCAGAAAATGAAGAAGAATAGTAAGAGTTCATAGATCTGTCATTATAAAAATCAACAGATGCTTATTTTAATTCATTCATTCAAGCCTTGAAAATCACTGAGGTTTTTGCAATGATGTCAAGATACAGAGTTAAAAAGAAAATAAACAGAATTAATAGATCAAAGCAGGCAGCGTCTTTAGTGAAATAAAGTGCTTCAGGCACGTCTAACTTTTGCAGACTCTGCCTCCAGGACACTCAAATCAAGATGACAGCCAAATATCACTCTCTGTGTCTGTGTGTGTACGCTTGTAAAACCACTGCGCACTTTAGTATGCGAAAAATATATCTGTATATTCTCTGCCTTCATTTATCCAGATCCACTGCAGCAGCAGTAAAGGAGTTTATTACCATAATGACACCAGATGTAGTTCATGAGGGCAGAGGACACTTTGCTAAATCATTTTCCTTCAGACTGTAGATGACATCAGTCATATGAGAACCATAATGTTTAGTATAAATGTGACTGTAGCGTAAGTAATTGGAGTCATTTCTTGTTTTAATGTCTCCCAGGCCACCAACCTGATCACCAAGAAGGAGCTGCTGACCATGGATCCAGACACGGACGACGGGCAGCTGGTGTACGAAATCACCACGGAGCCGAAGCACGGCTTCCTGGAGAGCAAACTGAAACCTGGCAACCCCATCACCACCTTCACACAAGGTACGCAGCTTCATCTCTTTATTTTTCCTGGCCTTCATTTCTTTTTTTTTAAATTATTTTTTTACCGCAGACACATATTAACATCTTACATAACCTTATTGTATTTCTCCTAGGAAAAAGAAATGATGTAGTTGACAAAACAGGTGTTTACAATTATATTTTCATCATCTATTTTCATTATTTGCTAGAAAAGGAAGAGAGTTTTCTACATTAGTGGATCATCATTACACCTTTTTAATATACTCTGTTATACAGATTGAGCTTCCAATATTCAAAAGTGCTTCTTAACACTTTTGGCTTGTTATTGCATTAAATGAAGCCACGTCTACTTGTTATTGTTACAAGTTATGGTCTTCTTCTTCTTATGTTGTTTAATTGGAGGGATTTTTAAGAGGCTGAAGAGGTGAAATTATCAAGATTTTCTAAAGAGAAAAGCAAAAAAGTCTCTTTTCAATCATTTTGTGATGCCTCAGATTTATCTGGTGATCCGCAGGTAGGAAATCACAGCTTTTGGGTGACTTTTTAACCCTACCTTTAATTTACAATGACCCTAACAAAGAGAGTTCTGAATAATGGAGTGGCAACTTAATTCAAATTTGACCCTCCTGTTGTCCTCGGGTCAATTTTGACCAAGGGGGACAACAGGTGTCATTATGTACTGTCATCAAAAAAATTGAAATGGTTTTAAAACAGTATCCTGACTTTTACATATACCAGTCCGCCATAATCCATCTGATCTCAACTATAGTTAAAACTATTCATAATTTCTTAGTCAGGATTCTGTTTTGGGTCAAAATTGACCCTGAGGACAACAGGAGGGTCAACACAAACCATACCTGAAGACTGCAGTCAAGTTTACTTAATTTCACCCATTTTTGATGTTGCGTCACTGCCCTCCTCTGTTCATCCTTTGTTCTTCAGCTCATACATGATGTTACACCTGAAATTTGAAGGTAGAGGAACAGTTTTGAAGGACCGAGGGGTCAAGGATACAAGGAAATGACTACCTTTTCTTCAAGAAAGGTTTTGTTCAAAGGCACCTCAGCAGCCCCTCCAGCCCATGTCTCCCAGCCAATAACGCAGTTTGAATCAGCAGCGCTCTCATCACGAGGCTGTTTATCTTCACCTCTAGGCTGCAGCCAGGGATCAATGTCAGCTTGCTTTTTGTAAAAATGTTGATCCTCTAGGCTGGAGAGAAACTCCAAACAGACACTTTTTATGTGTTGCATTTGAGATTTTGGAGTGAACAGACATCATTTAGTCAATGATAACAAATATCCAATAACTAAAATAAATTCACCCTGAGAGAAAAAGAAATGCGAATAAAGGGAATGGGATTTACTTGTTACGGGATTAACTGTCAACATTATCCCAACTGCCAACATTTACTCATATTCTGCCATTTCCCTGCTCTCAGCCTGAAAACGTGTTTTGAAATATTATTTTTCTGGATATGAGTGTTTTTTGGGGGGGGGTTTTTGCCTGTGTGGTCCCATTTAGTTCTGTTTTCTGTTCATTACTATACATGTTTACTCTGAACTTCCTGAAGGTCATTTGAACAGCTTTCTACCAGAGAGACTCATCTTTTTTTTTTTTTTTCTTGGCTTTCAGCCATCAATTACAAAGAACTCCTCTGGAAGGTATAAATGAGCAGAAATTGTGAGCCGGTGATGAGTTTTAGTTTCATTTTCAAGTTTTTTTTTACTCCTCTCAAGTAATAGAAGAAGGCCGGAGGCAGCAAATTAAGGAGTCATTATTTTACGGGAAAGACAAACCTTATAAAGATTGTTAATATTAAAATTTGATCCCTTTAGGGTCTCTTTTTGTTGTCCCTTTACTCACAGTAAGGCCAAGGTGACTCATTGGGGAAAGAAAAGTGAATTATTCTCTTGCTCAAGGACACTTCAGCAGTCGGGAAAGTTATTTCAAACTGGTTCTGCTTGTTTACAACCTGCTGCAATGTTCTGTGACAGTGTTGACACATTATTTTGATTGAGAAAAATTTCGTTCAATGACAAAAAACGGGGTGTTTCTGTGACTTTCCATGCGATTTGTGACCTGAGAGGTTGAGATGAAGCAATAATTGAGGTGTATAATAGATTTTCACATTTGATCAACATTAATCTGACCTTGCTCCTCTCCAGCTGATATCAACTTGGGTCTGATCCGCTACGTGCTGCACCAGGAGAACGTTCAGGAAACTATGGACAACTTCAAGTTCCTCGTCAAGGACAGCAAACCCAACGTAGTCAGCGACAACGTCTTCCACATCCAGTGGTCCCTCATCAGCTTCGAGCACAAAAGGTCTGAATCATGTGTTGTGAGGCTTTTGTCTGGTCAGAAATTAGTTATTACTTTGTAGAATAACCAATCATTTCCTCTGATGTTTCCACAGCTACAATGTGAGTGAGAAGGCCGGCACTGTGGCGGTGACGGTGAAGCGAACAGGTAACCTCAACCAGTACGCCATCGTGCTCTGCCGCACCGAACAGGGCAGCGCCACCTCCACCAGCAGCGTCGGATCCCGTCCCGGCCAGCAGGACTATGTGGAATATGCCGGACAGGTAACAGCCTTTCTCTGCCTATGGTTTTCACTTTCTATTGGCTTTAGAAAACAGTTGAACAAATCTTAACATCCACTACTCGTTTTCCTGCTTCTGAGCAATTGTGTATTGAATGGCAACTTTATTATTAAGAGACTTTTCAAAGCCTTTTATAAGACTTTCAGGTTGATACCTCAGATCCTTTTGGAGCACTTCATTTTCCCGTTTGTCAGTGGGGAGACTAAACCTTCCAAAAATAGAAGCACAGTTTTTTGTTTGAGGGGATCTCTTTGTTTGAAATTGAAGCCTCCATGCGCTCTTTGAAACATTAGTTATTTCCCATCAAAAGGTCATACAGCTATTCATTGATCTCACAAAGAATATGAGACCTCCCATTGGATTTTGTCACCATCCCATGTCACTGTTATTGTTCTCTGTCCTCCATTGTCTTTGTTTTCATACTTAAGCCATTAGATATTATGTCCAATCACAAGAACAGCACATATTTAACAACATCACTACTCTGCGGTCCATTCACAGGTACAGTTCGACGAGCGTGAGGACACCAAAGTGTGCACCATCATCATTAACGATGATAAGGTTTTTGAGGGGATCGAGAGCTTCCAGGTGGAGCTGAGCATGCCCGTGTACGCCCTGCTGGGTGGAAACACACGCGCCGTCGTCAACATCAACGACACGGAAGACGAACCGACTCTACAGTTCGACAAGAAGACCTACCACGTCAACGAGAGCACCGGCTTGATCCACGTTCCCATCGAGAGAAAAGGTACCTATTTACCTATTGTTCGCTTTAATTCTCTCTTGTTACATTAAACTTAAGGTACTTCTTTTCTTTTCAATGTATGACAGAGTGCGTATATGTATCCTGTATCTGCTTCTTCCAATACGTCTTCAAGAATAGATGATGCTAGAGTCGTTTATGTTGAAATGCAGGAGGAAAATGATCCATCTCTCCCTCTTTTCCCACGTCAGGTGACACCTCCAGCACCGTGTCGGCTCTCTGCTACACTTTGGCCAAGTCGGCTCAGGGCAGCAGCCTCCACGGTCTGGAGTCCGGCTCCGACTACAAGAGCCGCGGCATGACCAACGACAACCGAGTCATCTTCGGCCCCGGCGTCAGCATGTCGACCTGTGACGTCAAGCTGATCGACGACAGCGAGTACGAGCTGTCGGAAGAGTTTGAGCTGGTGCTGTCGGACGCCTCGGATAACGCCCGCATGGGGGACGTCATGGTGGCCAAGGTGGTCATCGACGGACCCAACGACGCGTCGACTGTTTCTCTTGGGAACGCCACCTTTACTTTCACTGAAGACGCCGGTACGAGTCTCTTAAATACAGACACAGATCATTCTCTACCACCAAGAGGAATTATTTTTAAAAAATAAAGTTACACTCCTCAGTCTTTAGTTAGCTATGCTGTTTAAGAGAAATATAAAAATTTAATGATCTTCACAGGGAAATTGGGAAGGTGGAAAAAAAAGAATATGTCTTAGGAAAGGGTAGTTTCACAGTGGCTACATCCTGGGGTGTATCATTAATTTTTTGCCAGTAGTGCCGCCTGTGTGGATCCCTACCCCGTCTCTTTACAAAGCTACTACACATGAAACAGAATATAAGCACACGCCATGAACATTTAAACATACAGGAACAAGATTATTATTATCAGTCGGTAGGAAATACTTCCTACACCGTGTTCACAATCACACTGCGCCACATATAATTCTTTTGAATCATTTTAAAGCCCCCGAAAAACTTCAAAGCAAAAGTACAAAAGAAAAAATAAATCTCTAAAGTGAAATAACTGGTGTGAATGGATGAGTGAATGGTGTGTACGTATAAGTTTTCAGGGTATTTTGAGCAGCCGTTTTGACTGGATCACAAGTTAAAAGCTAATGTCATATCACATTACTTGGTAGAGAGATGTATGTTAATATATTACTTGCTATAAATACACTCCCTGTACGCCTCGTCTCATCTCGCCACCAATCCTCCTCGGATTTCTTTGTCTATCTCTCTCTTCTTTATGTGGTTCTCTGACTTTTTCTTTAATCTTGGATAAAAGCATGTACTGCAGCGCTGAACAGTCAGCACAATTAGACGCTGCGAGATTAGCTTCAAAATTAAGTTTCTCTGTCAATTTATTCTGCTGCTATAAATTCATTTATGATGCTAATTACTTTGAAATTGCAGACCAAAGCAGACTTTGTAAACCGGGGTTGTAGAAGGTCGCCAGATATATTCAGACTCTTGTTTGTTAGTTTCCCCAGAGCACACATCTACTGTATACTTTGTGTTAACCTGCGTTTCATTTTGATCTTCACACTCAAGGCACGATAGAGATACCTGTGCTGCGCCACGGCAGCGACCTGTCCTCGGTGACGTCTGTGTGGTGCGCCACCCGACCCTCAGACCCGCCGTCAGCCAGTCCGGGGGTCGACTACATCCCCAGCTCCAAGAAGGTGGAGTTCAAACCTGGGAAAACTGAAGAGGTGAGGACAGGAAGGAGTTTCTGCAGGTCGTTAAAGGCGTCTTTCTAAAGATATATAAAGTGTTAAATCAAAGGCAGCTGGATTATTCTTCAAGAATCACATCTTTTGGATAATTGTTCATCTCCAATGAGTCCATTAAAGGCTGTATGAGAAGCACATCAGGGATTTTGTGTTATGAACCTTCTGTAAGGTAAAGAGTTTTTTGTTGCCCAGAAGAAGAACAAAAAACATAATTAACTGAAAACAAGGTGAAAAAAAACAAACCAAATAGGCAATTAATAAATTAAACATTTGCCCTTCCTCCATACTTCACAGACATGCAGTCTGACCATCATGGATGACGTCCAGAACCCGTCCATTGAAGGATCTGAGTCCTTTGTGGTCTTCCTCAGTTCTCCTCAAGGTGCTGTCCTCCAAGAGCCCTACGAAGCCAACGTTGTCATCACAGACACCTTCCAGGACAGTACGTACACACTGGACACACTTATATAATAACAATAACAATAATAATAATAATAATAATAATAATAATGGTTTATTCATTTTCACTGTCTTCATTTGAGGCTTCTCACATGTTAAATACGTATATACCTATAGATTATTGACATATTAGTTACATTGACCTCGTCCTCTGTCTCAGTTCCCAGCATGCAGTTTGAGAAGAGCGCCTACACAGTGAAGGAGAAAGACAGCGTCCTGCACATCCCCGTCATCCGTACAGGCGACCTGTCCTTCACGTCATCGGTGAGGTGTTTCACCCGCACCATGTCAGCCATGGTGATGGATGACTTTGAGGAGAGGAGGAACGCAGATGAGTCACGAATCACTTTCCTCAAAGGAGAAAAGGTACAAAAAAATTTAAACCGAAGCAGATTAATTCAGTCTTGTTTTCAGTGTCTACATATCAAGGGTTTGTTTGTTTGTTTGTTTGTTTGTTTGTTTGTTTCTGCAGGTGAAGAACTGCACAGTTCACATTAATGACGACTCCGTTTTTGAGCCCGAAGAGGAGTTCCAGGTGCATCTTGGGACGCCGCTGGGTGACCACTGGAGCGGCGCCATGGTTGGCGCTAGCGACATCGTAACCATCACCATCACCAATGATGAAGATGGTAAGCAGGCCGTCTTCTTCAGCTGTTATAAACGTGTATATCAGGGTACGGTGGTATTTTCTTAAATTTTATCCTCAGGGCCTCCACTGAACTCTTGCAAAAGAATAAGATTTACACAGTTCAGCCTTTGCTCACAGCTTAGTTCTGTCCAATACTTTTGTGGATTTACAGCAAATATTATGCAGGTTCCTCTATGAAACTTCTAAAAAACTTTACTTTACTATTTTTTATTCATCTAACCATTCAGTGATACTATTTAACAATTGAATTCTTCATAAAAATGTGTCAACCAACACTGGACTGAGCAAGCTTCCTGTGAGCCCTTGATGATGTTTTTATTTTAAACATTTATGTGCCTCTTAAGGTTTAAAGCAAACCTAAGTAACCACCAGAGCAGCACTGTGACCCGTTCTGTATCCTCGTCTGTTCCAGCTCCCACCATCGAGTTCGAGCAGGCGTCCTATCAGGTCAGAGAGCCTCCTGGTCCGGACGGCGTTGAGGTGCTCAACATCAAGGTGATCCGCCGGGGCGATCTGGATCGGACCTCCAAGATCCGCTGCAGCACCCGAGACGGATCAGCCCAGTCCGGAGTCGACTACAATCCCAAGAGCCGTGTGCTCAAATTCACACCTGGTCAGTGCCAAAAATCTGAAAGTTACAGATTATTCTTTTGCATGTTTGTGAATCTAAAAAGTTTGAAGCTGTCTGAGTCTAATGTTACTGAGATGAAATATGACTCAACATTTCCTCTCGATCACTCCGTAGGGATGGACCACATCCTGTTCAAGGTTGAAATTCTGTCCAATGAGGACAGGGAGTGGCATGAGTCCTTCTCATTGGTCCTTGGCCCTGACGACCCTGTGGAGGCGGTACTTGGGGAGATCACTATGGCAACAGTGACCATTCTGGACCAGGAGGCTGCAGGCAGTCTCATCCTCCCTTCCCCACCTATTGTAAGAGTGATATCTATCAGTATAACTTGTCTTTAAATGAAATAACGGCTGCTGTCACATAACTAACTCATCCAATGTGTCTTATATGATAATAAAACAAACACAGAACAACACAAAGATATAAAGCAGGAGCAGTTGGAGAAACTAGGACACGATGTGTCTTAAGCAGCTTTTTTAAGGACTTTAGTGACTTTGCTTCTTTGATTTAAATGGATGTTTTATGCTTTTGTGTGTTTCCAGCAGTGCAGAGTGCTTAACATGTTTTTAGCATTCAGTGCGCTTGGCAGCGGAAGCAAGAAACATCTTCACTCCCAGCGAAAGCTCACCTCTCCTCCAATACATATTCAGTAACTAGAGGACGAGAGCAGAAAACATTAGCAATATTTTACAGGCTTTTACATTTCTTATGCATTTAACTACTTTTAATTTAACTACTTACAATGAGTACATCAGTTCAGCTATGTTTGTATGCCATTAAAATATTATATAATATTATATTTATGGGTGATTTTACTCCAAATGCCTTACAGTCCCTCAGCAGGAAGCCTAATCTCATGCAGTGTTTGTGTTCTACCCACCAAGCTACTGTGGACTCTTGTAATAAAAACAATAAAATCCTCCTTCCTCCCCAGGTGGTCTCTCTCGCTGACTACGATCACGTCCAGGAAGTGACGAAGGAGGGCAGTAAGAAGACCCCCTCTCCAGGTTACCCCCTGGTGTGCGTCACCCCCTGCGACCCTCACTACCCGAAGTACTCCGTGATGAAGGAGCGCTGCGAGGAGGCGGGCATCAACCAGACTCAAGTTCACTTCTCCTGGGAAGTGGCGGCGCCAACCGACACCAACGGTGCCCGGTCCCCCTTTGAGACGGTCACAGACACCACCCCGTATACCAGCGTGAACCACATGGTGAGTCGGTCCATGGAGGGAAATAAACTCATTGGCTCCACCAAACTCAGCCACAAGGAACCACAAAGCACCAAGATGACTAACAGACAAACTTCAAACTAAAAAATATAAACTGAAAATGTAAAGCGCGATGACTTGTTATATAGTCAGTTATACATGATTGTGATATTTATGATGGTGAAAGATCAACAGGATAGCTTAGTAGCTTTACTAGCATTTCTGTGTAACTGACAAATGTTCAACAAAAATCAAATATTTAGAGAAATTTTGCTTTCTGGTTAATTTAACTTGAATTGGCAGCTGTAATATAAAAGTATACATTAAAGATCATTATGTAGTATGGAATTACTAAGACTAATTATTGCTAGACTGCGTTTGTCAGTTACTACTGTAGCGTAACAATGTATGCTAGTAACTAGCATGCTAGTAACTAGCATGCTATTATGCTAATGTTACTTGTTTTAGAAGTGGAATGGTACCACTATATAAAACTATGAGGGTGTGATTGTTCCATTTTTTAAAAGATTAGTCTTCTTATTGTCAACCAATCACATAGAAAGACCAAAACCAACAATTTACTGATCCTACCAGCAAGTTTTGTGTGTGTGTGTGTATCCAAAGCCTGATATATGTTATCCCTCTGTGCCATAGAAATCCATTACTGTCCAAAAATGTAATAACTGTTGTTTGTTTTGAGTCAATCACTCATACACTGTCCTGCTGCTGGAAATACTCACTAGAGCACCAACCTACTCAAAATAGTCCCCACTGTTTTGTCCTGTTTGTGTAACTTTTGCCTTAAACTACAGTGGTTGTTTCTGTTGTAGGAAATTAGTAAGTAAGTAAGTAAGCTTTTATTTATATAGCACTTTTTAAAACACACAGTTACAAAGTGCTTCACAGACACAGACACATGCAATAATTGAAACAGATAGATTAATAGAATAGACAAACAGAAATCAACCAAAATGAAATAAAACAGGACATGGGAACAAGAAGGGAGGTCTATAGAAAGGCTTGACGATATAAATGAGTTTTGAGGCACCACAGAGTTGGGTGCTAGGAATGCAAATGTGTGGTCACCTTTTGATTTGCGGTTTGTGCGGGGAATAGATAGAAGGCCGAGATTTGAGGATCGCAGAGGTCGTGAAGTAGAATGAGGAACAAGGAGCTCAGAAATGTAGCTAGGGGGCGAGGTCATGGAGCACTTTA
Organism: Thunnus albacares; assembly: GCF_914725855.1. Lineage (NCBI taxonomy): Eukaryota > Metazoa > Chordata > Actinopteri > Scombriformes > Scombridae > Thunnus > Thunnus albacares. The sequence goes on along the minus strand of NC_058107.1, from coordinate 35,066,445 downwards.
TGAATAACCAGCAGGATCTTGTAGTTTATTCTGAATTTTACCGGAAGCCAATGGTGGGATGCAAAAACAGGGGTAATGTGGGACCTACGGCTAGCACTGGTTAGAAGACTAGCTGCTGTATTTTGGATTAACTGTAAGCGTTTTAGAGAAAAAAATGAAACTATATGTTTGTTTTTAAGGATTTATACGTTCAGTAGGAAGAGAGACAGACAAACACAATGCACCCAGGCCTCCTTTAAGACAAGCATTTAGTCTTATTCTTCATCACAGTCTCTAACATCTCGTCCGCTCTGCTTCCTCTCTCAGGTCCTGGACAGCATTTATTTCAGCCGGCGTTTCCACGTTCGCTGCGTGGCGCAGGCCAGGGATAAGTCAGGTCACCTTGGAACGCCGCTAAGGAGCAACATCGCCACCATCGGCACTGAGGGCTCCATTTGCCACACGCCTGTTACCACGGGAACTGCCAGAGGCTTCCAGGCTCAGTCCTTCATCGCAACACTCAAATACCTGGACGTTAAACACAAAGAGCACCCCAACCGGTGAGGAGGGACGGGTGGATCTGGATAAAAGTCTTCACCAAAACCTCATACTTTGTTTGTTAATCTCTTCTGTCTTCTGCTCCGTGTGTCCCTCTTTAGCATCCATATCTCGGTGCAGATCCCCCATCAGGACGGCATGCTCCCCCTGGTGTCCACCATGCCGCTGCACAACCTGCACTTCCTGCTGTCGGAGTCGATCTACCGGCAGCAGCACGTCTGTTCCAACCTGGTCACCCTCAAAGACCTGCAGGGCATCTCTGGTCAGTCACACACACACACACACACACACACCTACCTTTCACTCAAACACACAAACACGCTGTGTGTCCTCTTTCATCAAAGCTCACCTGAGGGCTGAAACAAGAGATCAGACGTAGACACCCGCAGGCTACTTACCAAATCATTTACATCACTTTACACTTCAAAGATTTATCTGAGATTCACATCCAGAGCAGGTTTGATTAAATAAACCAGCGCAACATGTTCTCAATTTTCTATCTCAAGAGCACCCAGCATCTCTCACGGTTTAAGAGTCAGAGCTACGGTGTCCGAGCAGTTAATCTGAACCTTGGCAACTTTTTTTTTTACAGAGACGGGTTTCCTTGACGACGTGTCCTACGACAGCATCTCTCTGGGTCCCGGATACGACCGCCCCTACCAGTTCAACCCCAACGTCCGGGAGGCCAAGAGCATCCAACTCTACAAGCACCTCAACCTCAAGAGCTGCATCTGGACCTTCGACGCCTACTACGACATGACCGAGCTCATCGACGTCTGCGGGGGCTCCGTCACTGCCGATTTCCAGGTACAAGTCAAAGTCAGCGTCTTACTGTTGCCGCCGGATACGAGTCGTGATAAGCAAAAAAAGTAGTTTAAAATGGACAAAATGAGGAAAATCTTGTATGAAGCCAAAGAGTCAGGTTTTATTATGCTGCAGCAGGAGGAAAAGAAAGCACCAACAGACTGTTTGAGACAGAATATATAAACAAAGCATGGAGGATGTAAATGAGAGGGAAACAAATACATCTGTATCGTTGGGTTTCATCAATATGACAAGAGGCACAGAAAGGCTTTTAGCAGGGGATCAACTGAAGGGCAAAACACGGGTCCAAACGAAGGGCAAAACGCATCAGTGAGTACATCCCAGAGAGGTATTTAACAGTATAAAGCAGAGACCACATAATACTATTTCTTTACATAATACATATTTCTAGTCAAATCATATTTTCTTCCACATAACAACACAAGGTTTGCTCAAACTTTCTAGTATTCGGAGCACTTTTAGGACTTTTCATCCTTGTAGGTTTAAAAGTTGAGCTTTCCCTCTTGACCTCGAAAGCAACACACTGTTGAAAGCTCCAGGACTAGAGCTAATAAACCTTGAGTGGATTTTTGTTTTGTCAGCCGCTGTCGAGTTGGAGAACGGTGTCAAGCTCGCGGTTTAGCTCAAGGCCCGTCTGTCAGTGAATTGTCATAGAATTTCAGTTTCCCAGAATTTAATTTTTTAGAAAATGCTGCTGACAGAAAAGAAGAAAAAAAACTTTTCTAAAGGCTGGAACATCCTTCACGGAGAAATTCTCCAGTTTGTTCTGTGACTCTGAATAACTTATAAAATACTCAAGAAAGACTAAAACTCACAGCATGAGCCTCTGTAGGGTCCCTCCCCTCATGTTGAGAACCGACATTAAAGCGTACTGTTTACTGTTTTTTCCAGGTTCGTGACTCGGCTCAGTCCTTCCTGACGGTGCAGGTTCCTCTCTACGTGTCCTACATCTACGTGACGGCGCCGAGAGGCTGGGCTTCTCTGGAGCATCACACCGAGATGGAGTTCTCTTTCTTCTACGACACCGTGCTCTGGAGGACAGGTTCGAAAATATTTAATACGTCTTTTTTTCACTTATAACACCTGGAAACACACGCTGATGTGTAAAATTGGTGGAGATTCCCTTTAAATATGAAGCAGGACGTTTGTGGTTATTCTTGCTTACACACAACAATCCTATTTCTCATAATACATATTTTCTCCACATGCGAACACATTATATTACCTTTTCCAATTTCAAAACTATTATGACAATTTGACTCGACTTGTTGTTTTATGCATAATTGTTTTACACTGACTAGTGAGGCAACTGCAGTTTAGGTAAAACATAAGATGAAAATAGATAACCTTTTACAACAAATGTATTATTATCTTTCCTGTGAATTTAAAGATGCATTTGGCTTATGTTAGCAAAGATCTCTAACTGTCATGTTTGGTGTTTGATGTTTGCAGGCATTCAGACTGACAGCGTCCTCTCCGCCAGACTGCAGATCATCAGGATTTACATCAGAGAAGACGGACGACTGGTGATTGAGTTTAAAACTCACGCTAAGTTCAGAGGTGAGTTCACACAACAAAACCCCTCACATTAAACATATTAGTCCCAAGATAAGATCATACCTACAGTAGGTTTTGCTTTATAAAGTGTTTGTCTTCTTATTAATACGAGAATATCCAGCTGTGTACAAAGATGTGTTATATCTCGAGCTCTGGTCTGAAGCAACACGTGTCAGTATCACATTAGTGGAATAAAAACATATTTCCTCCGTTTTTTTCTCTCCTCCAGGTCAGTTTGTCCCTGAACACCACACTCTGCCGGGCCACAAGTCCCACCTGATGGCCCCCGACCACCTCGGAGGAATCGAGTTTGACATCCAGCTGCTGTGGAGCGCCCAAACCTTCGACTCACCGTACCAGCTGTGGAGGGCCACCAGCTCCTACAGCAGGTCAGTCACTTCATCCGGAGGAAGTGAATGTAGTTATTCTAAATGTAAATGCTGCCAACGGGTCAAATTTCCCACAAAATCAGATGAAACGACTTACAGCACGCAGACAAGAGGAGCCGATGTTGACATTACATGTAGCATCGTAGCATGAGAAGGTACAGAGACCTTACTAGGATGAGGAGGGAGCATATTCTCTTTATTTGATAACGTTAAAAGTAAAGTTAGACTTGTTGTCGGCGAGAGAGAGATAGAGAGAGACAGCAGTGGTGGCTGAGTGAGCTAGAGAACAAATCTAGTGTGTGAATGAGAATAGTGAGTGAATCTGAGAAATAAAACGTTATTTTCTGATTAGGAAAAACAAACTTCAGGCACTACTGGCGTGGAGCAGGAATAAAAAACTGGAGGATTAAGTTAAAAAGCCTTTATTCAACATGGCTACTTACAATAAAAACTGACTGCTTGAGTTCTTTGAGGTCTTGAGACCTTTATGGTCTTGATTTCTTGAGTTTTATATGATCAAGACAGTCCTTGAGCACATCGATACCTGCACATATCTCCGTACAACCCTGCAGGAAGGTGCTGCTTTGCCGGATTCAGCCTTACGTGTAACCAAAACAAACAATTATTAATCTCATATAGCCACAAATAGATACATTACCTCATCGCTATGCATCCTGCAAACAGCTGTTTAAAAAAGAAGTGTTAGTGTTAGAAATAAGTAGCTCTTTCTTTCACTCACTTCCAAAACAAATGCACCTGCTAGCCTCATAGGAAATGCAGTCTTCATTCTGGGAAAACACTACCACTTTTGTCCACAGGGGGGCGCTAAAATCAACACAAAATGAAAGTTCTCCTGCAGTAACTTTAAATGGAAATTATGAAATTAGATCCCTCACTCAGTAGTGACATTTACAGGAGAGTGACAACAAAATATGCAATTAAATTTGTTGGAAGTTTTACTGTAAAGCAGCTTTAAGATTTAGGAAAACATATACGTATAGGAAACCTCCAGATGGGCCCAAACTATGCAGAAAACCACAGATATATTTCTCCAGAAGTTGAATCTGGTCTATTATGTTGTTCACTGTCACGCAAGATCTCAGTTGGAGGTTGATGTCGTGTTTGTTTGATCACAGCTGCAGAGAACCTCAGAGTTCCTCATCAAACAACCAAAATGGTTCTTTAGAAATCCTGAAGTGACTCCTGAGAAACCCAGAAGGTTTTAATCTTCTCACTTTGGATTCCAGAGGAACTCTTGATCAACCCATTTTCAGCTCCGTATCTCACTGCCTTCTGTGTTGTCTTATCAACAGGAAGGACTATTCTGGAGAGTACACCGTCTTCCTGATCCCCTGCACCGTTCAGCCCACTCAGCCCTGGATCGACCCCGGTGACAAACCTCTTTCCTGCACGGCTCACGCTCCAGAGAAGTACGTCGTCCCACACACACACACACACACACACACACACACACACACACACACACACACACACACACACACACATACACACACACACACACACACAGCTGTAAACAATTATCCAGCAAATTCAGTTCCCACAAAAAAAAAAAGCCTTAGAAGTTATTAAAATTTGATTTACAAGGATCTTGAAAACATTTTCCTTCCCTGCTGTAATCAGTAACATTACTTGTTGAACTGTTTTTTTTCTCACTAATAAATTAAATCTGACTGGTGCGACAGTGGATTGTGCTGCAGGAAATTGTTTAATCCTTTTTTGTGGAGTTTCAATCAGAAACATCAGACCTGCAGCAAAATACTGCAGCTACAATAACAGGAAGTTCATCCGCTCACGATGGACAAGTGTCAGTTTTAGCAAAAACTCGTCATATACAGCTGAGAAGTTCTTACAAAAATGTGATATAAATTCATGTACTTAATAAATAATTGTAGGCTTCATTGTCCCAACTGGTTTTCCATCATTCTTTAACTGGTATAACTGTGAAAAACATTAAATTTAATTCTACACAGTAGTAAAAACATCTTAAGAACACTGAAGAATCTCTGTTATAGAGCCCAAACAATAATTTGATAATGACATGTGTTAAGGAGCCCAGGTGCATTGTGGGAACAGGAAAACAAATCAAAGCACAGCCGATAACCTTAACGTCTCCTACTTCGACCAGGTTCCTGGTGCCGATCGCCTTCCAGCAGACCAACCGTCCCGTCCCCGTCGTTTACTCCCTCAACACGGAGTTCCAGCTGTGTAACAACGAGAAGGTCTTCATGATGGACCCGGCCAGCGCTGACGTCTCCATGGCCGAGATGGACTACAAGGGAGCGTTCTCCATGGGTACGACAGGAGGTTTATAGCACGGAGGGAACCCTTTAATTAAGATAATTAGATAATTAGTGAAGAGTGATGAGCAGCTTTTTGGTTTAACTGAATTTGAGGATTTCCTGCTGACATGTCCTTTCACAATAAAGTGTCCTGTCAGTTTTGTTTTTCATACTCCAAACTTTTTCAGTAGAGGATGACTGAGTTTTTGTGTGTGTTGTATTTAATCCATTTATGTTTCTTTAACTGTTTAAGGTCCTTCAGCATTTCTCCATCAGTGTGTGTGACTTAAAATCTTCAGATTATGACTGAACTTTTTTTTTTTGCAGCACAAACTCAAACATTTTAATCATGTATAGAAATAAAAGGTGGAAAAAAAACAACAACTTTCCTCTGCTGCCCCCTGCAGGTCAGACTCTGTACGGCCGGGTGTTGTGGAACCCTGAGCAGAACCTGAACGCGGCCTACAAGCTGCAGCTGGAGAAGGTTTACCTCTGCACCGGCAGGGACGGCTACGTTCCCTTCTTTGACCCCACGGGGACGCTGTACAACGAGGGGCCGCAGTACGGCTGCATCCAACCCAACAAACACCTCAAACATCGTTTCCTACTGCTGGTACAAACATTTATTATTATATAAAACACTTCTCCATGTTTTCTGTTTTATTTTGCTGTGATCTGTGTATGTAGGAAGAAACTAATTCAAAAAGGGTTAGCTTAAATTAACCTTCCTCAATTAAGTAAATAAATGAAAAGAACTGTTTTGCAAAGGTTGTCAGAATAATTTCATTTTAATAATTTAATTGCATCACCTTTAGTAGAATATAGTCATTTAATACCCACCAGTCTGTTGCTCAGTCTTACTTTTTAACTAATTAAATAACTGTGATAACTGCTGTTAATGAAACAGATCACAGTAGAGGTCTAAAAGTGAAGAAAATGTTTATTTAGTATTAAAAGAAAACAACAGAAGCAGCTTATTAACACAACGAGTAGAAAACCGTTAAGAAAACAAAGAGGCTTCTTACAAAATATGATCAATCTGTGAATCATTTATAATAATCAGAATCAGCTTTATTGGCCGAGTACGTTCACACATACAAGGAATTTGACTCCGGTTTCTAGAGGCTTTAATATATTAATATAAATATCATAAAAATATCATCAAACAGAAAAATCAGAGTGAAGAACCAGCGTCAAATAGAAACCGGCTTCTTTTAGTCAAAGTAAATAAAGGCTCTTTGTTGTAAACGACACTCCCCGTCAGGACAGTGTTCATAGTAAAATAAACAGACTGTAGCAGCTGAAGCAAAGGTGGAGCTACAACATTAACACTAACTGTATAATTTAACCTCCACTGAAAGAAGGAAACCTCACTCTCTATCCATGAAGGATCTGATTAAAACCTGCATGTCTTGTTTAAAATATGTAAAATATTTTCTTTAGATGATGAGCCCTTTTATTTTGCATTTCTGTCCTTAAACAGTAGCTTCAAATTGATTTAGTCTGTTTGTTTTTGTGATTTGATGAAGTAAAAGCAATCAATAACTTTACAGTTTGTTGTTTTGTGTAAATAATATAACTTTTTGTTGTTGTTATAAACCTGAATGAACCTTTTCAAGGAGTCAAACCTTTTTTTAGTTTAATGTATTTGCTTTAGAGATGACCTCAAATTAGTTTAATCCTGCTGTAATGTTTTATCTGCACAAAGTGAAAGCACACACACTCACATACTCACACAGATCTTCTCTTTTTCTACCTGCTCCACCTGTCAGACCAGTCACCACATCTTTTTTTTTTTTTTTTTTAAAGACATTCAAAGCCTGCGGGTTATTTAAATCACTGACGTTCTTCACCATGCAAATTCTGTCTGGTGCCGCTGTGGAACTACACCTTCATATATTAACCCTGCATCTACAGTAGATAGATAGATAGATAGATAGATAGATAGATAGATAGATAGATAGATAGATAGATATTACTTTATTGTAAACAAAAAACTATCCAGTCAAGTCAGGAGGAATTGAACAGTCTTATCACTGTGGGGACGAAGGATCTCCTGAATCGCTTCGTTCTGCTGCAGCTACTCCTCCGTCGCTCCAGGAGGCTGTGGAGAGGGTGTCTGCTACTGTCCGTTATAGCTTTCAGTTTGTTCAGTGTGCCTCTCTCTCCACCACTTCCTGTAGAGGGCATCGGTGTTAGGAGACAGGTCCAGCTTGTCATCCACAAGGATCTCTAGATAGTTGTAGGTGTGCACAACTTCAATGTCCACCCAACAGATTTTCACCGGCACTAGAGGGGGGCTTAGACTTGTTGTATTCGAAGTCCGACATATACAATGTGAACAGGAGTGGAGCCAGTACAGAGCCCTGTGGAGCCCCCTGTGCTGCTCATTACTGTCCCCTGGCATTAATACTAGAGAACTATTTACTGTAGACTAGTCATACACCTGAAGCTACAACTGAACCTTCAGTGATAGTATCTGTCATAGTCGAAGAGAACGATGCTGAATCATCCAAACAAATATTTGCTCTCTGCAGGATCGTAAACAACCGGACGTATGTGACAGATATTTCCACGACGTTCCCTTCGAGGCTAACTTCGCCTCAGACATCCTGGAGCTGCAGCCCATGACCGCCATGCCGGGCGTCGACGGCTTTACGATGAAGGTCGACGCTCTCTACAAGGTCAGTGAGATCACCTCAAACTACATCAGTGTCATCAGCAGCATACAGTGTTTGTTGTGTTTCACTTGTGAGACGTTTTCTTCAGCGATCAAGTGGTTTGATGGACTTAATTTCTCATATATATAATTTTCACAGGGATTTAGAGTATTAGCACATTTTAATTGTGTAAATTGTGTAAAGTCTTATCACAAACTCCCCTTTAGCTTAAGAGCAAAATAATGTAAATCAAATTCTCAAAGATGTATGGAAGCCTATAGGTGACTATATTAAAATGATAATGTAATCTTGAAAATAAAAATGTAATTCAGCAATAACATTATAATTTTCCACATATTTATGAGTTATTTGAGTAAAAATTAAAATGCCATTACCCTCAAGTATCCTTGTCAGACCACAAGGTGTACTGGGTATGCAGGTCCAGGGAGGCCAAACCAGGTCACTGAATGAGGAAGTGACGTCCTAACTGAAGACTCACCTTGATGAGAGACTGATTGCATTTTTATTTTCATTTGGACACCAAAAGAGCGTGGTGACATGTAAATTTAAATGCAGTAGACTGGAGGCGCTGTTTCACTTACTTTGTTTGATTTTTGTCAACCGTACAGCAGGTTAAGTCTTTAAAAATGAAATGTCAAATACTGTTTTTATATTCAAATTGTTAGAAAATTGCATTTTAATTTTTGACTATTGACTTATGACTCAGGTTACATTGTTTATATTGCATGTTAATTTTTAAATTTGAATTAACATTTGAATATTGAATATACTGTACAGTGGGCTACGACTGTGTAAATTGGATTATTGCATTTTCATTTTCATTTTTACTCAAGTAACACATACACATGGAGAAACTTATAATGCTATTATAGAATTACATTTTCCTTTTCAAGTTTACATTATCATTTTAATATAGTCTCCTATAGGCTTCCATAAAGTTACATACTGTCAATAAATGAAAGACCAGGTTAGCACCTCAAGGCAAATTGGAAATTATCAATTTAGTGCAGTGAAGTTTTTAATAATCTAATGTTATAATTCCCAGATATTAAAGGAAGTTGGATGTTTTTGTACAGTTCAAACTCTACAGTGTGATTATCTGAAGGACTTTTAAAGAACATTAATTGAGATTCTTGCTGGAAAAAGGAGAAGTTTGGTTTAATAGTTTGGTTCAATAGTCTTTCTGCTCTCTGTGTGTTGATTGACAGGTGGAGGCGGGACACCAGTGGTACCTGCAGGTCATTTATGTGATCAGCCCGGAGTCGCGGTCCAGCCCCAGGATCCAGCGCTCTGTGACCTATCAGCTGAGCCGCCCCAAGCGCGACCTGGTGGATCGCAGCGGCCGTCTGACTCTCGACGAGTCGCTCATCTACGACAACGAGGGCGACCAGGTGAAGAACGGCACCAACATGAAGTCGCTCCACCTGGAGGCCGGGCCGTCCGCCACCTTCAACGCCCACATGGGCAGCTCGGTGGGCGGGGGCGTGGCCGCCGTGACCCTGCTGGTCCTGGTCCTGCTGGCCTCCTGCTTCCTGTTCCGCCGCTGCCGACGGTCGGCCAAGAAGAAGAACAAGAAGGCTTCGAAAGTCTACGAGGAGTATCCGCTCAACACCAAGGTGGAGGTGTGCATGGACAAGTGTGTGGAGAAGAACTTCAGCACCAAACACTGCACGGTGAGGAACATCAACATCCTCAACCGCAACCAGGAAGCCAACGGCAAGGCCAAGGTCAAACAGGTCAACCTGGAGGTCAAACTCCACAACAACCTCAACGACGGCACTGAGGTCTGAAACACTGAAGAGGAAAAAGAAAAAAGGAGGAAGTGAAATTTGAAAAAAAAAAAAAAAAAAAAAAAAAAGGTATTTTCTAAAAAGAAAGTTTGTACTTAATGGAACGAGATATTTGTTAAAGTATTTTTATACCACTTTGAAAAAGGGAAGAGTGTGATGTGCAGAAAGCGACGCAGCATTTTAATCATTTCGCAACTGAGCTACCTCAGGAACCCACGAACCACTCAGCTGCATGAAACAGCCAAAACATCTGCATCCCGATCGATCGATCGATCGTCGACAATAAAACTCCTGAATCTGAAACTGTTCACGTCTATTTTTTACTTGACATTTACATCCTTTTTAGCACCAAAATTGGTGACAGGTAGCTCAGACACTGGTGATTGTTTCTCTGCTGCATCGTATAATTTCACTGCTACTAAATGTCACTGCTGCGGAGTGGTAGCCGGTGTAGAGGTCCTCCCTTTCATGCGTTATTAATTACAATAAAAAAATATATAAATTAACTGGGATTTATCATAATAAAAGTTACATTTTTTTCCCGCGGAGCGACTCCTACATGGGCTACAGCTGCTTCTGACCGCTGTGAAAGTATTAAGCGCAGTACAGTGTGCTGCTAGTGCAGAGTGTAAATAATAACAGAAATGAATGATACCTATTCAAGTGCAATTACGCCATAACTTTTGTTAATCCTTCCCTCGTGAGCAGGAGCTTTGTTTGCATTTAAAGAAAAAAAAACAAACAAAAAACGTGTATTTCAAGCCTTACTTAGAGACATTTGTACTGTCACGTTAAAAAAAAAAAAGAAAACAGATAATTCTTCTTGTTTCAGCTCAAATTATTCTTATTTTTTTTTTGTTTGTACTGTACTCTGACAGCTGCCAATATTAAGTGCCATGCAGTATTTTTCCTCATGAATTAAAAAAAAAAAAAAGAATCATCCAAAGTGTTTTTTTTTTTTTTTTTCCGAGAGTGAGAAAGTGAAAAAAAAATTTTCCATGTGATTGTAACGAATCAAATTGTTCGGACGATAAAGGTTTCAATCCAGTTCACATGACGGTGTGCTTTTAGCCTTACTACTGTTCTAATGGAAAATAATCACTTTTTAAAAAAAAAAAAAGAAAAAAGATGTATTTTATAAGACTTGTGTGTCTGTTGTTTGCCTTCGTTCCGCCCAAAGACACAAAATTCCTCACTTATTTTTTTAATGTACGCCCACTCACGTCTCACTCAAATGTCTTTTTTTTTTTTTTTAAATGTATTATCATCTTACCCTCTTATAATGTATTATGTTATGCCTCAGCTACTGATGTAACCACTGTACTACTTTATAAGTGTATGACACTGGCCGGAGAGAAAACTGAGCACTGCAAAAGAAAAAAAACAAAAAAACCTTATGTGAGATTTGTCTTTCTCTCCATTCGTCTCTCTGATCTTCTTTCAACTGTGTGCCTATCAAATCAAACACTGGGGGAACGGGGAATTCTGGGAAATAACATTGTATTTCTGGTGCTATCATTTCGTGGAAAAATAACTATGATGCTTTCAATATGATGCCTGTATTTGGTGCCTTTTTTAGTAATTAAAAAAAATCTGAAACCCACAACTGTCCTGTTGTTTTTTTAATGTTTATTCATTCTGTTCAAGGGATTTTTGGGGAAATAGTAGAAATCCAAAGTGTTAGATTTCTTCTTCTTTTAAGATTTTGTGCAAATATTTTAACATTTTGTACTTGCAGGTAAACATTGAATGTGAGTATTTGTGGTGTTGGTTCCCAATTTGGAGGTCGAAGTAAAAGAAAGCAAGAAAAACACAAACAACAAGACAAATTTGGGTTTTTTTTCAGACTAATTTTTGCTTTTTCCTTGTGTATTACTAGAAAACTTCACCTCATCGAGCCCTAAAAAGTATTGAGATAAAACAAAAAGGGGGGAAATGATGACGAAGGGTTACAAATAGTCAGCTTTGTTTTAAGGGGTCACACGTTAAAAAAGGTTGGAAAGCAACAGTAGGAGCTGATATTACTCATCAAAACTGGGATGTGAAGTTTAGAGAAATGTATGAATTATGTCCAAAAGTTGCTGATAAAAAGGTTCAATTAACTTCAAATTTTCTTCCAAACTTTTTGTAAAAAAAAACTTTTACTGTGTCAAACTGAATTTTATTCTTGAAATCCTGTAAAATAGAATCAAAAATTAAACTAAATAAAATCAAAACTAATGTCATCATAAACACTTTTACAGTTAAATTAAAGCAAACAAACATTAAACACAAGTAAAACAAACAAGATGACTAATTAAAAAAGTAACCTCAAACAAACAGCGATTCAGACTTTCTGCTCATATATTTCTTACGGTACATTTTCATTAAACTTTGAATGCATTTACTTTCAATTATGTGCTGGCAAACTTAAGAATAATCTACTCCTATGAATATTACAGACGTGACTAATAACTCATTATTAACTCTCATTATTCTTCAGACTGGTGACGCTCTCTGTCCATGCAGTGAATTACATTCGCCTGTTTAAAATGTTTGACTAAAATAAACTTTTTAATACTCCCCATCTGAACTCTGCTCGTCAAATCTGTCTCTAGATAACAGTCGGCCCAGTAAATGACGGCCTGGTTGAGGTTGTTTAGCTGTACTTTATCACTGTGTTTGTATCATTTATTTGTCTATGTAGCTATAATGTAGGTTTTGTGAGGATAATGGTGTTCATGAGTTAAAAATATTCAAAGAAACATTTATATTTCTGTTGTAATAGATTGCTGAAATACAAAAAAAGAACCTAATTATACTGTATTTCATATGAAGGATGGTTTAATTGCTCATTCTTTTTAATAAAAAGGCTTCTACAAGGTAGATATCTGAAGTGTACGAGGCGTCCCTGAAGGTAGCACATGCAGGTATGAAGTGGGCGTGGTCAGCTGACTCTCAGGTAACTCTCAGGTTTCCAGGTTCCACAGATCCTGAAGGTGTGGCAGGAACAGGTTTCCAGCTCAGACAGAAATCCAGGTAAGATTTTCTCTGGTTGATTAAGTTTCAGTAAAGTTAGTTTGACGGTTCGGTGACGTAACAGATTTGTTCTTTTGAGCGAAAGAGTTGAAAGTTTACAGCTGAGATTTGTTCACATGATGTGATGATCTAAATCATTTTCTCATGAGCTCATTATTACCTGAGGAAAAACCTACTGAACTGCAGTGAATCTATATTTCTCACTTACAACTTGACACTGAGCGTCTCATATTTAATGATATTTTTATTATCTGTTGTATCACGACACAAAATAGTTTTCCAACAAGGAGTTTAGTATGAATCTGCTTTGAACTATGGGATTTCTTTTTAATCTTCTCTGGTACCATTATAATATTTCCATAAGTTTCCGAGTTTTCTGTTTTTCCTTTTTAAAAATGTAAAGTTCAGTGTAGTGATGAGTCTTCATTCAGGTTCAAGTTCAGCAGAGCAGCTGATCCTGATCAAACAAAGACGTTTGAACAGGAAGAGGATCTGCTGTTGTTTATTTTAGACAGATGCTACTTTAAAATATATTTTTTCTTTTATTGACATATGGAAAGAATTACTAGTTCTTCTACCACAAAATGAATCATATAAGAATATTCATCTTATGGTTTGCAGAAGACAAAGCAAAAACTTTGAGCCAGGCAGAGTTACAGCTCATACAAATAACAGGTATTAATAGTTTTTACAGCCTTTAGAGAAAAATCTAATTGAATCAATGAACTGTTTGACCTCCTTTGTGAAAACCAAGAAGTTTGGCTTTTTTCCTGTAAATTTGCTTTTATAAACATGGAATTTAGCCAGTAAAATGAAAAGATTTGTAATATTTTTATATTAGATGAGAATATTCAAATTATCTTCTAGTATGACAAACAGTACATGTTTCCAGTACAAAATACACTAAAAGTGCTACAAGGTCGGTTTTTACTTATTACTGGACAGAAGAGGATTAAGTGCAGTTGTTAAAGTTAAATGAGTTCTGAGAAAACATTCTGAATTTTGACAAAAAGACTTTATAACTCCAATATTCTTGCTTTAGTATTTTTTTTTATCATTTTAAAGACTCTGATCTTAACAGCCTACAGCTGTCCCAAAATCCCTAAATTTCCCTTTAGCACAGTTTTACAGGTAAAGAAATTTGGGAATTTAGGGGTGATCCAACAGTGTCAGAAGTTTGACTTAAATCTCAGGATTTAGAGTTATTCAGAGATTAATCTGAAGTCAAATAACTAACATTAGTCAAGTTAACAGATGTCAAATAATGTTTGTTTTCATGTGGGACTGATGCTGTATTTGCTATTGAGTTTCACAGGAACACTATCCAAGTAAATATCACAGGAAATTAATCATAGATGAAGATAAAGGAGGGTAATTTAAATGTGAAACTCTATTGACTAAAACAAACATACTGTTGTACAGTGACAAAACAGTGCAAAAATACAGTCAATACAATAAATTTAAAAGTGAATTTAGACCCACATTTTCCTGCAGAATAAAAGAGGAACAGATGTGAGGACATAGAGCTGCTTGTCTCCATAAATAACAAAATAACCATAAATCATGAATATGTATGTTTTGTATTTTCACTGTAGAGGAACTAACTGTTGTCGTCATGGCTACTTTATGGGTGAGTCAAATTCTGTGTTTTTATTTTCTGATGAAGTTTTGACTGATCACATTAAAAAAAACTTTATTTATTTGACTTTTCATTCTGCAGGATGACCTGGACAGTCTTGTGAATTCTCCTTCATCCTTCGCAGCAAAAGTAGGTCCAAACTTACACTTTAACGCTACTTTACTGTGTCGTTTATCATTTCACAAAAAGAAATACAAACTGTTCAGCAACACAGAATGACACCTTGTTCTTTAGTGCTCAGATGGTATGAATAAATGTTTTGTGCCTCCTTTAAAGGGTGGAGAAAGAGGAACCATTAAGCCCAAAGCAAACTTTGATGCTAAAGAGGACGCTGTGGCTCTGAGGAAGGCTATTGAAGGACTCGGTACACAATCACACACACACACAAAGACAGGAGATTTCATTCAAATGCAAAGTCGTGGCAAGATATCTCTAAAATGAATGACTGAGTTACTGTCAGTCTCTTGTATTATGAGATTAACATACTATGCTAACATGCTAAAGTTAGAATACTAAAATACTAAGTGTAATATTAAGAATAAATTATTCATTTTATGATGAATAAGGGCACATTTGGAGATATTCTAAAAAAGATGCACATGATAAGCTAGTAAAGTAAGAATACAAAACTAGAACATAGAACAGCACAGAATCAGGTGCTGTCTTGTGTGCTAATGCTAATTTAGCACATTTAGCAATAGTTATTAGCATAATTAAGCTAGCTGTAGGTCCAATATTAATCATTAAAATTATACATTTTATTATAGAGCACTTTTGTAGATACTCAAAAACACTTACATAACAAGCTAAGACAGTAAAATACACAACAACAACAAAAAAATTATATGCTGTATTGTGTACTAATGCTAATTTAGCACACTTAGCCTACCAGCATATTACAATATTCTAGATGTAATATTAATAATAATAATTTGACATTTTAATACAGGGCACTTTTGTAGATACTCAAAGACATTTTACATAAAAATATACAGTAAAAACACAAAACTAAACCACAGAATCATGTGGTGTATTGTGTGCTAATGCTAACTTAGCACATTTAGCAATATGTTATCAGCATAATTAAGATAGCTGTAGGTCTAATATTAATCATTAATGTAGATACTCAAAGACACTTACACAACAAGCTAAGACAGTAAAATACACAACTAAAACAAAGAATTGTTACTATAAACTTATTACATTTATTTTATTTTGTCTGTTTTTTTCATGTTTTTGTCAATTTATTTTCTCTCTGTTCTTCTTGAAAATGTTTCAGGCACCACAGAGAAAACTCTGATTGACGTTCTGACCCACAGAAGCAGCGCTCAGAGGCAGCTCATCTGTGAAGCTTATCAGGAAGCCACTGGAAGAGTAAGATACTGTTTATTCTGGCACTGACACTGTCATCCAGAGTTAATTACAATCTGTATTCATGGTTTAAGACAGCAGTTGCATAATTATAGGAAGGCTTTTAAAAACCACTCAGAAAAAGAGCTGCTTCATTATACCACTTTTTTGTGTTGAAATAGGAGCTCTGATTGGAAATATATGTTTACACAGAATAAGTCTTTGTCATTCTTAGGATAAAACATATCGTCACTGTGTCAGGGTCCTTGTGGTCACTTTGGGTCGGTTTGGTTTGGTTTTATTCTGTCCTAAAACAACCTACACATAGTACACTTTTCCCAACAAGTCCTCCAAACTAAACGACCAAATACGTTGTTTGATCATGTGACTCCAGAATGACACATAGGAGCGTTTTCTAATCTGGCGCCGCTATCAGCAGTAATCAAACATGATTTGTCTGTGCTTTCAAAAACTGTTACTAATCACAAAATAATTAAAATTAAAAAATAATTATGTTTTATGATGTGACAACGCTGTGTTTAAGGTCTGGTTAGATTTAGGGGAAAGATCATGGTTTGGGTTAAAATGATCACTTAATTAAGGTTAGAGAAACACGTGCTGTGGGTTAAAATTACTACTTCCTTAAAGTTAGGCCACCTTCGTCGTCATGGCTACAATAATAATCAAAGGGTTAAGGTTAGGGGACGATCGTAGTTACTATTTTTAAAAACCTGCTTGTTCTACAACATTGTTAGCAAACCAAACATTATGAGCTAGTTTTTCCTCTTTTTACCTCTTCCAGCAGGCGTCAGATTGTTAAACATGGCTGTTAACTACATAGTCAGTGTTTAGGGCGGCAACATTTTATGCTTAAGATGAAGGAGTCTGTTTCTTTTTATTTAAACTCTTGCATTAATACTGGTCTAAAAGGCAAAACAAAGACTGACTCAATCAACCAGTCAAACAGATGTTTATTAAGCCAGCCTCAGGTTTAAAAAATGACATCTACAATATATAATCCTACAACTAAAGTTACAGTTCATCTCTTCCTCGTCTATCTGACACCTGAAACTATTTTTTAACAGGAGAGTGAATCATACACAGTCTTTGATTTAAGCTCCAACACATTTTATTTTGAAATATTCCCTCGTGCAGCTTTAATGTGACATTTATCTCAGTTTCTGTGTTTACTCTGGTAATACATCTATGCTCAGCTGTATGAAGCCTGTATGTATTTGTGTGGGTGCGGTTCTGTATGTTTGAAACGTGACAGTCGGTCTCGTTGTGTTTTACCTCGTAGACGTTACTGGACGACCTGAAAGGAGACACCAACGGTGACTTTGAGGACCTGCTGGTGGCGCTCGTCACCCCTCCTGCAGCGTACGACTGTCATGAAGTGATGCGGGCGATGAAAGTTAGCTTTGTATACAATTTAAACAACATGGCTAGAACACATTCAACTTGATGTGTTAAAGTGACACTGTGTGATGTTGCAGGGAGCCGGAACAAGCGACAGCGTCTTGATTGAAATCTTTGCCTCCAGAACCAACCAACAAATCAAAGCTCTGTGTGACGTCTATCTGGAAGGTAAACAGCGTTGCCTTTTTTTAAAGACTGTAATTAAAACGGTGAGCAGCGACATCAGAGCCAGAAATCTGCTTTATTGGCCCATCATGTTTGGACACATAAAGGATTTGACTCCAGTTCTCAGTAGCTCTCAATGCACTGATACAAATGTAAATATGGATACACTAAAACACAGATAGAAGACATAAACATAAAGTTATTATATACAAGTACCAAGTACCCTATGAGTTAAAAACAATAGAAAGGAATAAATAATGTATGGGTAATGTAATAGATTATGTGCAGTATATGCAGGTAGATACAGTATATACACATCTTTTTCCAGTCTGTACAGTCTGCTTGGATTTACATTTACAACTATTTGTACATTTTTACTGCAGGATTTAATTATAAACTGTATTTATACAGTATGCTGTGTATGATTTGTGGGATAGAACAAATAAAAAAAAACAGTGAAAACACTATTGAGTGAAGGTCTGAGGCAGCCCGCCGTGAAACCGCCGTTAAACAGATCATCTCCTTTTGTAGATCTGCTGAAATTGATTCAAAAAGATAATTTATATATTGTCAATGTCAGAGAATGAATGTCCGTCAAATTTTATGGCGTTCCATCCTAAAGCATTGAATCATCAAGTTCTTCTTGAATGTTTTCCTCCACAGAAACAGAGAAGAAGTTGACCCTTGACCTGAAGACTGAAGTTTCTGGAGACTATTGCACGGCTCTGCTCCTCCTGGCTGAGGTTTGTCGTCGGGATATTAAAGGAGAATAATAAAATATACAACAATATACAACCAAATGAACAACTGAATTATGTGGTTATTCATAATATTCACCTTTTATCCACATTGCACGTCGGTATCACATATCCTTTACCTGCTTGTTCCGACACTTCATTGAAACTAGATTTACACATATATTCAAACCAAAGACATATTTTTAATGGCTGCACATCACATGCAAATATTCCTAAACACATTAAAATACTATATATACACACAATATTAAATCATTTATACACATTTTAACAATACAACATAAGTTTGTAAAGAGTTTAAGCAGTCAGATGGACAAAAGACGGATCAGATTTGGTGAATTTTGGTGACATCCTCTTTCTTAATTGATGTGATTTAGATTAAAGTTTTGCTTTATTTTCAGGGTAAGAGGGACGAGAGCACCGCAGTAGATGCACATAAGGCAAAAGAAGATGCAAAGGTACCAAACTTCATTCAGCTCAGAATAAAAAGTGGTTTTCTAAACATAATTGTCTCTAAATATATATATATATATATTTTGTACCCAGACCCTTTATGATGCCGGGGAGAAGAAGTGGGGCACCGATGAATCTAAGTTCATTGACATCCTCTGTCACAGAAGCATCCCTCAACTGAGACAGAGTGTGTAATATTTAAAGCATATTGTGTTTATAATCTGGACTAGAAAGAGAGAAAAAGAGTTGTTTTTTACAAATCTGTGTTTTCTGTGTAGCTCTTGTTGAATACAAGAACATCAGCGGAAAAACCCTTCAAGAAAGCATCGAAGGAGAGATGTCTGGAGAGCTGGAGGAGCTGCTGGTGGCTGTTGGTTGGTTAATGTGCTTATTAATATGCAATATATCACTTTGAAGGGTTAAATTCCAAAATACTACACATTTGTGCATGAAAATGTTTGCTTTTGGATACGTTTGCTATCAAGTATTTGTTATCTTTGTCCTGAAGAGAAATTCTTCATTTTATCTTTGCATTATCTTGTCGTTCTAAACAACTTTTGTTCGTCTTCCAGTGAAATGTGTGAAGAGCGTGCCGATCTACTTTGCAGAACGCCTGTACGAGAGCATGAAGGTGACTTTACTGTTTGTGTTACTTATGATTGTAAAAAAAAAAATTATCAGAATCATCTTTATTGGCCGAGTTTACACATAACAAGTAATTTGACTCTGGTTTAGTGGCTCTCAGTGTATTTACAGTATAATTACACAATATAACAACACAACAGTCGTCAGAAATGACTGAATACAGGTGAAACTGTTCCTGTGAACTGTAAACAAGATGCAAATAGAACAGAGAAGTTAAGAGTGCAAAGAGTGATAATAATCATACTGTAGTTGTGTTAACTGAGGAGATGTTATTACTTTTATATGAGGAATATGCAGAAGAGCACAAATAATAAACATATAGTAACATATACTATTAAGTAGTTGTGCAACATTACAGGTGTTTTTACTGAAAAGTTGATCTTCTAAATTAATTTAAAGATCCCCTCCAGACAAGTTATAAGATGTATATAAAAGACTCTACTTTGAATAATAATTTGTGTCTTAGATGTTTTTCCATTTAAAAAAAAGTTCAATTATCTCGTTAAAATCCTTAAAATTACCTAAAAATCTACCCCTTCTCCCTCATTAAAAATTCCAGAATCAGCAAATATAAATACAATATATGCAAATATATTTAAATATATTTAATATCAAAAGTTGAACTGCTGGACACCAGATGTCTCCTCCTTCACTGTAAAGTCCGTCTTCAGTGTTTGTGTTTGTGCTCTGGAGGCTTCAAGTTTCCACATCACACTAGTATAAGTTGAATAGTGAACCAGGATTATGAACCAAACTATTTGTGAAATAGTTAATTTCCAGATGAATGTGATGAATGTGAGAACAAACATCATTCTGCACAGTGAAGCTCAAACATCCAACTGTAGGAACAAGAAGAAGAAACACATATATTTGAATGGAAAGAAAGTTTCTCCATCTTTTTATCTACAATACAAGAAGAAATCAATTCTGGTAACTTGGTTTTCTGAGATACAAGACTTGAAGTAGGATGAGTGTCACTTACAGGATACAGCTTCTATTTCTATTGTCAACAAACCTCATGTGCACACTGCAAACATGTCACAATGTGGCTCATTACTCATTAACATGTCTTAATAGCTTTTGAACAACAACAGAGGTCTACAAAAACCTGCCAGCATTCTCCTTTTAAGAGATAAAATGAGTTTTAAAAGCTGTTTCTGTCCTGATGGACTTTGCTGACCCTGTCCTCAGGGCGGTGGAACAGATGAGTCCACTCTGAACCGGATCATGGTGAGTCGGTCTGAGATCGACCTGCTGGACATCAGAGCCGAGTTCAAGAAGCTCTACAGCTACTCGCTGCACTCCGCCATCGAGGTGAGGAACTATTTTACCTTCTTTACACTTTGTGTCTTTGTTTTACTAATATTTGTATTTGTCATCAAAATCTGTATTTATCTCTATACTGTTGTAACCAGACTGCACTGGTTTCACTCCAGTACATTTCAGTAAGAGGATACTTGCATAAATTTTGTCTGCAGCAACATAAATTCATAACAAATTAAGTGTGATCACAGGCTTTGACTGGACTCTGAAGTTCAGATGTGAGTCAACTATTTTGAACTCTTAATAATCGTTTTTAATGATTTATTCATCAAAAACGTCAAACATTTGCTGGTTGCGGCTTCTCAAATGTGAAAGATTTGAAACTTTTCTGTATCAAACATGATAGTAAACGGAAAATCTTTCAGTGTTGATCAGACAAAACAAGAACATTTGAAGCCTTAGTTTGAGTCTGATCTGCCTGAACTTCCTCTGTGAGTTTAAGTGTTTTCATCGGAGTCTGAAGTATGATCTCACTGACCTCAATTTGACAACAGCTTGATTTGATTTGGAAAACCGATGTTTTATCTGTGAAACCAAATATTTATGAATAATGAATGAATGAGAAGGTCCTCTGAGACACACAAAGACTGAAACTAAATGACTAATCTGTGGAATAACTGGAGCTTTATAAAACAAAACTAATCTGTTACAAATATTTGAACACTTATTTTCAGTGTATTTTAATAATATTGATTAGTCGGCTGTTTTACTGAGGAATACATCTTCTCCTGGGAAAAACTAATTCTTAAGGTTTCTATTTTTAAGTATCTGGTGTTGCTGTTTTCAACGACTGTTTTTTATCTGGTTTTTTTTTCTACTTCCTGTTTGCTCAGGTGGGTTTTGTCTCCAGAACTGATCAAAATGATTTAAAGAAATAAAGGAAAAAAGAAACCACCCACCTGTTGCAGCCTAAAAAGACAAATTAAAAGACAGTCTATGTGTCCTCAAGAGTAGATTACCAGCTGCAGTTCCTAATTGATTTTTAAGGCTGAAGCTGGTAATTTTGTTTTCTATCTCAGCCACTCTGACGAGTATCTATCCATCATCTGAAGGGACTGTTGGAGTTTTAGTCAGACAAACATTTTCTCAGCTGCTTTTGGAAACGATTGAGTTAAATTCTTCGGTTCCATCCAGAAACATTTTAATTTTTTTTTTTCTTTTAAGAAAGAACAGTGGAAAAAGTCATGGAAGTTTAGAGAGGAAGAAGCTTAACAAAAACCATATTAGAGTTCTGCACAGGCTTAAAACAGAGACCTGAACCCAGACCAGACCTGCATCTGCAAGACCAAACCGAACAGAATCAGACTGCCGAATCTGAACCTGAACCAGAGACACAAATATTTTTTGCTTTATTTTATCCATTAAAGACGATTAGCTTGCCAGGCTAATTAAGCTAATTATGCAACACATAGATTAGTTATACTGTCTTTCCCAGCTGGGCAAAGTGTATCTACTTGCAGCTCATGATAAACATGAATACAGATGACAGCAGAAACAACCTGAGCTCGAAGCTTCACGCAACAAAATGACCGAAACTCACTATGAAACCTAAACCTTACAGACCTCCGTCATGGTCGGGTCAGACAGCAGAACTCTGCTACACATATGAAGTCGTAGCTTATAGTTTAGTTTCTTAACCAAGCTAAACCTTAGCTAGTTAGCCAGTTTGTCTTCCTTCAGCAACTACAGCTCATTTGAGGTTTTGATTGAAGACTCATTAGAGCTGCAGCCTCTCTGCAACAAACCTGTAAGACTTAAAACTTAAGACTGAGGACTTGATGCAGACTTACATCACAAAAACAAGGACTTGAGACTTGACATACTTGAGATTTGTCTCCTTACAGACTAGACTTGAGACTTGGAAGCAAAAACTTTCCCAGAACAAAAAAAAAAAGAAACCCCTGGCTGCACGTATCCACCCAGTTTAAATATTTTAAAACAAGGCCTCTGCTCTGAAAGGACTCTCTTTTATGTAAAAAAAACATAGTTAATACAGCTTTAAAAGGAAAATGTTCAAATGCCATGTAGCTTTTAATAGCCAGTATTCATCTTTTCTTGCTAATTGCTAATGACTTGTACTGAACTAAAGAACTTGAGACTTAAGAGACCTCAAACGACTTAAAAAAAGAAAAGTTTGGCAGATACCAGTTTAGTTTAGTATGCGGACAAAAAGCAACAGCATCGTGTTTTAGCTCCTCAGATGATCCAATGATGGATTAAACACATTCAGAAGTGAAAGCTAGTGAAACTAAAACTCCAATGATCCCATCAGTCCAGATGTTGGATGTTGGACGTGCTGGTCAGAGTCGCTGTTAGACACTTTTTTCTCCTTGCTTGTGTCGCTGTTTCCTCCAGTCGGACCTGTCGGGCGAACATGGGGACTGCGTGAAGGCCATCTGCGGAGGAGACGACTAACTAACCCGTCCACCCGGCGCCCGAGAAGAAACCTTACTTCCTCTTTAACTCACACTGTAGGCTCTCTGTCCTTCTCTCTGATTCTGATCCTCGTCTGGCGTGCTTCATCTTCAAACTACTAACTTGTTTACAGCATTAAAGATTGATTCCGTGCGTGTCGACAGCCTGAGATGCCAGATGAAGTTTTAATATAAAATTCTGTTTTGTTTCAGTCTGATTGCCACGGCAAGTATGAAAAGACTCTGCTAAAAATTTGCGGAGGAGATGATGAGTCCTAACATCGACGTGTTCTCCTTCCTCTCGCTCTCAGTTTCTCTCATTTTAACATTTCACTGAGTCAGATTTTATCAACGTGAAACATTCACTTCTCTACATCTTCTTATGCTAAATACGAGAGGAAACAGCTTCCTAAACTTCACATGGACTTTATTTATTATAAAAGGAAACACACGCTCAAAAACCTGCTATGAAAAAAAACGATTTTAGCAATTTGCCATGCTTCATTTATGCTTTAGTAATTTAAAATAGTCATTTTTTCTTCTACCTGCTGAAAACTTGACAACTATAGAAGACGTGATGTGATGTGCAGAGAACTAAAACATCAGACAAATAAATTAAGAGGAGACTTTTCTTTTCATTTCTGTACAAAAATGTGACAAAAACGAGTTTTTCCTTGCTGAAAATCTGTATAATATAGGATACACATGTATAAATGGTCGGCCAATCATTGTAATTGAATTTAACGTAACTATAAAAGTGCTAAAATGATTAGTCAAGCAATTAGTTATTGGATAAATGGCATCAATGGATCAATCAATGGGAATTTTGACCACAGGTTCTGGATTTTTTGGTTCTATTTCATTATTTCATTAACTAAATCACTGATGATGCCGTGCAAAGATCTTCACATAAAACATAATTAAGTGTAGGATATCCTCTAGAAATTAAAAATAACCACAACATAGGCGTGGAGGGGATTAAAAGAAAACAGAAGACAAATTCAAAAGATAAAACATTTCACATTTGATCTTCTTCGCTTTCATCTCTTTTATGTTTTTCTTGTAACCTCCAGACATAATAAACACCCTCATGAATCTTTGCTGGTGATGTTGTTTTTTCTTATCGTGTCTTGTCTGCTCTCTATGACACACTGACATACTTACATACAGTCTGGTAGTTCATTAAAGTCTCCAGCAGGGGGCAGGTCTGCGTCAACAACAGGGTTTTAAAGCTTTTTAAACATTTGCAGGTCAAAAGACCCATGCGGGGGCTTTAAGAGGCTTATAGAGGCCATATTTAGGGATAGAGATACACATAAACATTCAGTCCTATGTGACTGTTATGTGCCTCATGTCAAAAGTCCTAATTAGTTGAAAAAATGGTTTGTTTATCCTTTATATGAACAAGTAGTCTCACTGAAATCAGGAAGTCTTCCAAGAATAAAAGAATAAATTCATGCATCCATGTATTTTACAGACACTATGAAGTAGAAATACTGCAGTATATCAATAACAATGCAGTACACAGTACTTTCAGTTTTGTGAGATTGCATTTATAGGCATAATTACACATATACATAACAAATATATACTCTACATACTTCTATTTAGACTTATATTCAAGAAAATTGTGTTTATACTTTATAATATGTAAAAACGAGTACACATAACATCCACACATGTTCTTATCTTTCTCTCACACATTGTTTTTATGCTCTGCTTTCTTCTGTTTTATTATAATTTGATTGTTCTCAGCTGACTCCAGTGATCTGACTCGGCTTGCAGACGATAAATTTGTCATTTTTTTGTCACAAATTTTTGGCCAACTAGTGTCATTATAACCACAAATTGGCTGAGAGATTAAATACATTACTGTATGGAGCCACAGTTCTGTGACAGCAGATATAAAGTCTCAAAAATGTGTTTTGTCTCTTGTTTCTTAACTTGGATGTTTGGAGCGTCACTGTGTGAAATGATGTATGTGCAGAGTTTGACACCAAGAGGCTGTTTCCTCATTAATCTGCTGAAAGTTTCCCTGAAACGAGTAACCACAAAACATGATTTAGAGACGTCACAACTAGGGCTGCAACTAACGGATTTATAGTATTATAAGTATAATTTTAATTAGATTCATATGCCAGTTATTTTTTCTCAATTCATCAATTAATTATTTGATCTATTAAACATCAGAAAACAGAGGAAAAAGTGCAGGAAATGTCATTTTTTCTAACAAGGTAGTTGAACTTTTTTGTGGAAAAACCAAATCAGACGCAGATTATAATTCCAAGCAAAATCCTTTTAAATGTCTTAAAACATGTCTGGAGGTGATCTTATTATTATTATCATTCTTTTTTCCCCCTCCACTTCATTTAAACGATATAATAGACTCACGTATGGGTAATGCACAATGCTGGAACAGGCTCAACTCATCCATTAAGTAAAGAGAAGGTGGGAGAAAAAAAAAAATCAATGTGTCTCATTTGCAGCAGCCTTGAGTGTAATGATGCACGATGACCTTGTTAAGAGAGACAATATTAGCACACGGAGGTCTATCTGAGGATAGAAACCCTCACCATAGATTTAGCTGTAAGAGATGTTTAATTAGGGTTTAAGCCGTTTCCCCTGTTTCCAATCAACAATAAAAAAAAAAAAAACATCAATAACATAGTTTAATTCCCACAGAAATCCCTCAGAAAAAAAAGTTCTGAGGTCTGATATTGGAAAAGCCGGGCAGAGTGACAACAGCCTGAAGGGAGTCTGGTGTACGAGAACCAAACACAGCCTGTTTTACTTTTGGTAAATCTGACTTTAATTCCAAAATGAGGTCTTTAGCTGCTAAAAATTGTGACATCTGCTCCAGAAACAGCAACAAGTAAAACCATGTGTGGTTCTTTTCAGAGAGAGAGAGAGAGAGAAAAAACACAACTTAAGGTTCTTGTTTGGCAACAATGAAATTCAGATGAAGAACTTTCACCTAAAATGAAATGAAATGCAAATATATATATATATATATATATATATATATATATATATATATATATATATATATATATATATATAAAATGGGTTGATGCAGTTGAAATCTGTATCTTTTAAAACACCATCAGCAGCAGCAATCACATTTTCAAACTGATTCTTCCTGAAGATGGAGACAAAATGCAGCCGACAGTAAAAATATGACTTTTTATAAGTTACACTTTTACTACACACATTTTACTTTAAGTCCTCCTATTTATAAGGAGTATACTAACATTCTTGTTAGTAAACTCTTGCATATCTTGTATCATGAGTCTCTGTGTTGCATGTTTTAAGGATGTCCTGAATGATGTTTTTTTTATTAATGTTATATATGTTCTTCTTTTTTCATTTTATTAATTGTTCCGCATGCTTATAAATGACCTCAGTGACTCTGTAACATCTGTCCAGGGACTACAGCTGAAAATTAGTCTCTTGGCTAACTCTGGCGCATTTACAGCAATGTTTATTAAACGTAATTTCAGCCGCTAGGGGTCTCATTCAAAACAATAACAAAAGACGGAGTGTGATGACGGTGTGAAGTAGCAAGGGATCATGGGAGTTGTTGTCTTCGTCATTAAATAACCAGCTTCACTGGGATACGATTAGTCCAGTGTTAATCAAGTCTCCTCCTCTCCAGAACAAACGTACACGCAGATTAAAATCGTTAAAATACTAATTAAAGCTGTTTCACCTAAAAAAAATTAATATTTCTCTGACGATGTTTGGTGACCACCGGACTTCCTGGAGGGGCTGTTAGCCGAGCTGCTGCTAACGTTTGTCCAGTTTATTTCTCTGATAACTTAAGATCCAGACGTCCAATGACTAAAATCCTTCTTCCGGCTAACAGATATAGTTAAAAAGGACCTAAATTTATCATGAAAATGTGGCTTAAAACTGAATAAAAGTCAATCATAACAGTTTCTGTGGAACAACCACAACACTGATGTATTATCTTGTATGTGTGTAAGTTACTCTTTGGTAGACGCCATTGTAGCGGACAAACACAGCGCCTTTACTCTTTGGTAGAGGAAGTATGACGTCATTGGCATGCGACCAAATGAAACGGTCCGTTACTTTGATTAAATTAATAATATTGTAAGTACACAACTCAACAAAATATATAACAGGTCTAGTTGTTTTTAGACATTTTAATGCAGAATAATTACATATTATACTATTATACCTATGTGCACTGTCCCTGTTAAACAAACAAACAAATAAATAAAAATAAATAAACATTAAATAAATGGTTTATAGAACTATATTGTAGTTATAAGTAGATATAAGTATTTATTAATGTATTTGTCAACAACTATAACTCCTCCTGTGGACACTCATAAGTGGAGGCTGCTGTATAAACACACAATGAAAAAAATAAATTATGTCTTCATAGGAGAAGTTATAACTACTTACAAATACTGCACATTTATATAAACTCATATCTGCTTATAACTACATTATAAGGTGTTATAAACAGTTTAATACTGCTAACAAATGCTAAATAGGGGGACTTGCTAAGTCAGGTGAGACGTTTGCTTGCTTCAAAGTGCTTCTTGCTGTTCAGGGACTCGATGTGACAACGTCAGCAGAAAAACCGACGTCACAGCTGTCAGTCACTGCAAAAGGCTGAAATGAAATGTCAAATCACGCCGCAACTTTCACCCCCTGCTTCTGCCTGGCTCAGCTTTCCCTGCTGTCAGTGTCATCAAACCCAAAAGTACTCTGAGACACCGGGCTGCCCGCTCACATCTAGGAAGAGGATGTAACGTTTCATAAATTCCTGGATATTTTATTTATGTCATAAAACACGTCAGCCCCTGTTCCTTCCTAAATGAAATCTACAGACTCATTCATCTTTCCGAAGCACCTACTGCTGCAGTCCTGCGGGGAGCCGACAGTAAAACTCCACGCCAGACACGCTCACAGACTATTGAGGTGGATGAGAGCCTGAAGGCAAAGACGTTTTCCTCATTAAAGCCAAAGTAATCACACAGAGTCCTTCAGTCTGCCCCCTTAACAACCCCCGTCCCCTCCCTCTTTATCTCTACTGAAGGAAAACAAGGAGTGAGGCTGCAGGCCTACATCTATACGTCTCCTTTATCTTCGTGTGTGTGTTCAGTATGATAGTGAAACAGAGGTTTGAAGGGTTATCAGCTCGAAAAAATATTTTTCTAACACTTCATACATACCATCGTTTGTGACCTACTTCATAGCAGGCTGTAATATGATATAGTATTCTTTTACATCCCTTTGGTACCGCTTAACAAACTTATGAAACGGACAATAAATAATCTGTTAGTCATTTACAGATTAGTGATGAATTGTTATATTGCAGAAAAACTGTGACCTCATCAACAATAAGCCAGATGCAGTAAAGAGGGTTGCGTCTTGGTTAAAGAGCTAACGTAATAGCATACACCAAACAAAGGTGTCCTTCATTCAGAGGATAGGCTCACTGTGTTTCAGCCAGGGTTTTTATTAAAATATTGTTTATTATTTGTAAGCAATACCTACAGTTTAGAAACTGGCCTCACTTCAGCAGCTTTTCACGTAAATGGAGTACAATAGGGTGAACGTCGAGGCCTCCAGAACCCACGATACATCTCATTTACAGACTGTCGGGGGCGCACACGTCCAGAAAACTTCTACAGGTGTTGGATCAAAAAACAAACTGAAAGCAACAAAACTATTTGACTCAAAAGGATCAGGTTTACCAAAGAGAAAGACTTTAACTTTACCAGAAAGTCTGGACGAGCCCCCGTTTGTCACGGACTGGCTCAGAGTCAGCGACAAAAAAAGGAAATCACACATGAATAAAGCTTCTAAAACGGCGTTTATTGTCAACTTAAGATAGATGGGAAAAAAATGATAATGTTAGTCAGCGAAGTCAGTAATGAATGCAACGTGTGGATGAGTGAAGCATGTGATGCGTGCAAACAAAACAAAACAGCAAAACACTAAACCATCTGGCCGGTGGAGGCCTGGGAAAAAGAGAAGAGTGAGAGGTTAACAAAGAAGCCACTTAAATAAGCTAAACTACTCAGGTGCAGGTAGTTTCCTGACGTCTTCTCGAACCACGCCAACCGGCTCCTCAGCCAGGACGCCAACGGGCAGAGAGAGGTACGTCACAAAAGAACCGCACACCGCACTGATAGCTCCCAGAGCAACGTTTTGATCTTTTGTCTGACTTTTACATATGATTTACAAAAATGCTAATCTCTTTTTAGACAGATGCAAATGATAAATAGATACTGTAGACTTCATTGTTTCCAAAGAGGAAATCTGTTTCCACAGAGTTTGCATTGTGCATGCCGCCAGAACACACTTAAACACAACAACAACAAACATACTAGAACAAACATACTGGATATAATGATCAAAATGATCTACTAAGGATGACTGGTCACCAAAAACCCACGATTATATCATGTTTTATTTATTTTATTTTACACCACTTCCTGCTACTAACAGGTGCAGCTTAGAGAAACTGTTTTTAGACACACATGACTTTCCTGTGATTCAGCTGTTTTCCAAAAAGGAGATTTATTCTGGGTTTTGAATGTCAAAATTATTGTAAATCTGGCCTGTCTGTAGGCCAGATTTAGGTATATAAAGGGATACTTTGGGGTACTTGGAAGCAACAGAGGTCTGCATGATAGGTTAATCTCTTTCTTGCAAGCCCCCCAACTTCAGAGATATCCTTTTAGTGGGCATTAAAAAAAGAGGATATCTCCTGATTTAAGGATTTAGGGACTAAATCCCTAGTATGGGTCAAGTGCCAAAAGCATTGGCTCTTACACTTCTCACTATGCAACTGGATAGTGTTTTTTTATGATACCCCTTCCTGCCTGTCAACCTCTGCATCTTTCTTTAACTCCACGTCTCCATGATCACATCATGAGACTTCAGACAGCTCTGGACGACATTACTAGTGAACAACATGTGTAAAATTGATGCAGTGGCCCTTTAAAAAAACATGTATTAACTGTTAATGAAGTAATTAGTGATAGAAATCATAATATATTCTATAGCATCATTGGTATAGTGATAGTATTTTCCTGTAGGAACTTAAAATATTCCTAAATACACGTTCAACACAGTGTAGTGACCTAGAATATATGGTAATTTTGTTTTTGAGCAATTATTGCATTATCTGAGGTTAAAAGATGGGTTCACAATTTACAAGTCTGTCCTAAAACAATAGTCAGGTGCCTGAATGAACAGGAGGAATGATTACAACAAGAAAAAAACGGTTTTAATGTTAATTTGGGCACTTGACGTGAAAAATGTGAACCTGTCCTTTAATCCTGTACTGAATTTTGAAGTGACTTTATGCATCTTTTCATGTCCTAAATTATAATCTATCATATATTCCTACAGATGCTGATAGTTTTCTTGTGATATCAGTATATTCTTGTGTACAGGTAAGTGTCAGACTGCATGAAGCCTCTAATGTGTGACTGTATCTTCCGTGACAATGTGCTCTCAGATCTGTAGAGCGACCCAGCAACGCTCCAGTGAGGAAGATGAAACTCATAGGGGAATACAAGGAAAATGTAGGCCAAGTTCATCCGTGCTCACTGCGCTCCAGACTCTAAACTGGTGTGTGATGCCAAGTGTAAAGTGTAACAGACCAGAATTCAAGAGCGGAGCGCTTAAACAGAGCCCCCCCCCCCCTCCCCTCTCACCCTGACATGAATCCAGGAAATGTAAGCTTGTCCGTGAATTTTCCCAATTATATTCTTCCCATGTGAAAAGTCTCCATTCATAAGCCGGGCTGCCATTCAGAAGGAGTACAGTATAGGACGGCGCTGCAGTCTGCCTTCCTAACACTTCACTGCTTCACTGTGTGTGTGTGAGGATGAATGTAGGCTGCGTGCAAGGCTGATAGTTGGGGAATAAGGATACAAGAATGTCATCAACCTTTTAAACAGCTGATTTTATTCTAACATTCCCCCTTGAGCCACTATGAAAACCCTAAAAATTCACAAAGATTCTTGTGCCAAAAGCAAAAGCTAGCCTCAATTTGGGAAAAGTGTATGTATGACAGTATCCAATTTTGTGTCTAATTGGTCCAACACTGAGTTCAGCAATTAAACCTAAAGCTCCTTTTTGTGGCTGCACTATATCATCAAATGAAAATATTCAATATGTCTATGTGTATCACAAATATCCCCAAAATTCAGCCTCACATTCTTGGTATCTTTGGAAACTTTGGCATCTGTAGTTCTTGTACTGAGGGTTCTGTGGGTTTAAATACTTGTGTGCACAACATGGGTTTGTAAAGATGAACTCATATTACAGATTTTAGGGAAACTGTGTCTCAGGGTTTGTCTGTTAGCATTTTTCTTATTTATGTTTTACATATTGTTATTGTACCCATGGCCGAAGTAACCTGCTAAACAACACCTGGGCTCCTGGTAACCCTCGTTCCCCTGCACTCTCTGTGCACTGTGTACCATTTTATTATGCTAGAATTCTACGTGGCCCATATTTTATCATATTTAATTGAGTAAATAATGAAGGGTTGCAAGTATATGCACATCACCAAGGTGCAAAGCATTTAAAAAACAGCGCCAATTGGAAAAAGAGTAACGCTTGGCACACTTGCTCCAAAGCCACACTTTTAACTCAAAATAGATGTTTTGATCCAAGTCAAAATGAGTAAACACATTGACTTACTGTAGAAATATCATATAAGACATATAAGCACAAAACTGAATAGTAATGTGCACAATGCACAAATCATGTATATGACTGGCCTATTGTGATGTATATAATGTATATATGGAGATAGTTTAGTTGCTATAATGTGATTTAAGTATATAATTTGGATAACAGGTGGTCATATATGGGGAGAGGAGATCATAACCCTTCTTTGTCCAAAGATGGCATCTTAAAACACTTATATAATGTCATAACTAAATGATTTCCAAGTTTAAGAATAAACTTCCAGCTCATTGTATAAAGTTCATTCTCCCAGTTTTGAAATATGACATTTTGTGAAGAACTTACGCTATGAATAAGTTGGATATTTTAATTAAACACTCAAAGATATTCAAGCAGGGTCGATGTTTGTTGATACATCTACTCGAACTTTCTGAATGATGAGTTATCTGTATGTTTCTGTGTATTCAAACACCAACAGGTGGCAGCATACACCTCACAGACAGCCAGACAACAATAAGTGTGTCAGAGAGGAAAGATTCCCCCCCTGCAGAAACAGGATGTGTCCAGACATGGGGGTTTATACAGTCATGTGATCCTGCACTGCTCCTCCTCATCTCTTATGTAATCCCCATCTCAGCCATGTGCTCCCCTTATAACCACTGACCTGAATATGTTAACTGTGACCAGTTACCGCAGAAGTACACATTTTTCCCCTCTAGCAGTTGACGTAGATGACAGAGGTGATTTAGGGTGATGTTGCACGTTGGTTAAACCACGAAGGAATGAAAGTCTGTTGAATTATATGTTGGATTTTCTTGCCTACACACATGCTTTTGTTCACAAAGCCTTGGTTTCACAAATGCAGCTGTCACACCACTTCCTCATCTGCAGTGTCTGGTGAAAAATCACATTGTTTTTTCCACTGCGCATGATCATTAAAATGAAAGGGAGTGTCGTGAGATCAATTTACACATACTGGGGAAGTAACAGCTTTAACCTATGCCTTAGAAAAGATCAGCAGATCCCCATAGGAGACAACACTGTTCAAGCAAAACAAAGATTGACCTTTGATAAGTATTTTTAATGATGAAGAGGGTGAGAAATATGGCACAGGATAAGACAATACTTCAGTGTAGCCTGAGGTTTGTTTATTTGTCCATGCACTGCATTCTTTCCAGTTTGTTTTGTGTTCTCTTTCCTCAACCAAACTGCTTGGACTGTCTGTCACTCACTCCACCCTGTCACAGATGAGCATTGTCTGGGTGCTTCTTATGGAAGATCAGTCCTGCTGGGAAAAAAATATATACACATGAAAATTAGGCTGGATGAAAATTTAAAAAACAAACTCATAAACACTGTAAGTCATACTTTTGACTTACAATCTCATAGTTTGGACTCATCATAATGTTGTCTTTCTAGATTTTTCTCAGTCTGCAGTCTTGTCTGTTCTTGTGGACTTCTTGTAAACTGTGACATCATCAGTCACGGGCCAAGTACTGGTCCAATTTGATCATAAATTATCATGTTTTTATCCAGGATACCTCAGTAGCTGACTTCTGTGGAAGTGGAGTAGAGAAATATACCAAAATGCATTTCACAACAACCAGAGTTGATTGCAGAGGAAGCTGTGAAATCAACCATTTAGGTTTTGAATATGATGTATTTTTATCAAATAAGTTTATCTCAGCAGCTACAGTGGCTGGCTGGCTCCTGAGATGAACGGCAGGTCAGTGCCTATGGTTGTATGTGGTAATGTACTTGTGGTGCTGACATGGTCACAGAGATGAAAATCTTATATACTTAATATTCTTATATATTTATTACTTGTTTGGCTAAAGGTGATGTTCAGGTTCATGTTTTTATTGGTTTGATATTATACAATGGTGCTACCTTTATGTCATTTGGGGTCTTTATATGCACAGATCTCCTCACATATATAAAAATGATTAATATATATAAATGCAAACAAAAGGAGACCATGTGTTGTATATTGAATTTGTTTTATGTTTAACATACATTGCAGTGAAGATAACAGCTGTATCACATTTGTTAGTTTTAACTCTTGGGTTAAGATCATATTGTCACACAACAGGTGTGCAGGTCTGTTGAAGTGTAATTACCAGAGCATGCCTGAGCTAGTGATGTTAGCAAGAACTCTGTTACCATAACTGCACTGTGTACTGTGTCTTCGCAATGTGAGACGTTTGACTCCAGAGTTCAACTGGCCAAGGATTTGTACTCAGGAGGATGGGAGGAAACAAGTATGAACTTTGTGTAACCTTTATTGAGAAAGGCCTATACCATAATTTAGATTTAGTAAATCAAAATGTCGACTTTATATCTCATAATTCTGAATTGATACCATACGTATTTTTATGTTTATGAAGCACAATTTCATTCATTCATTTTTTTTTCCATTTTCTTAGCGTTCATAATCTTCCATACCTTCTCCTCTTACACCAATCATAACAATAGGAGGGGGCGGGGCCACGTCAGGTTAGGTTGTCACTCTCATTGGGTAAATACGGTAACAAACCACCCACTTATTTTGAAGCCTGCAGTTGGGGAGTCACGAGAAGTTTAACGTTAGCGAAGCTCAACAAAGATGACACGGATGAGAGCGGAGATGACAAAGATGAACCTGGCGAAAACGACATCGCTGGAGGTTTTCTGATAAGCCACGGACGCTTACTTGCACCGGGTTCGGGCTCTTACTTCGTTTAGCCCACCTGCACTCGGGGTGGCTCGGCTCGGCTCGGCTCGTTAGCAGCTAACTACCGCAGCTAGCGAGCTAACTAGCCGCTTCGCCCGAGTGAAGTGAACCAAGTCGCGGCGTGTAACGCTAACGACGCCGAGGCTAATTTTTTTGGAGGACTATCGAGTTGGATATATTCATTTGAGAGATTCGTCGCCGCTGGTGGAGGTGTTATCAACACCGGTGTCAGCTGCATTTGTTGTCCCCTGCCCTCTTCTCATTGTTGGGAGAGCGTCCTGACTGCACACCGCTGAGTCCATGCATGTTAGCAACGGCTGCAGCCAGCTAGCGTGATGTGTCATATTAGCTAACGAACCTATCTCTGTTTATTGTTTTTGACATTTTGAGAGTGGATGCTGTCACCGGTACGAGCTTTGGGAGACCTGTCGGGGTTGTATCATCCCACCGTGACGCTTGTATATTAACTGTACTTTCATGTCGTGTCACCCGACAGCGAGTTGTCCCTCCCGAAGAACCAGACGCGGAGCATGCAGGAGAAGAAAAGATTTCAGATAAGTAGATAGGGGAAGTCGGACACAACCGAGTTAAATTGGACAGTGTGGTTTATTTCCCCACCAAACAAGGATTGCAGTTGGTGGTGTCGGGACTGTGAAAGTTAAAGGATGAAGAAGTTTTCCAGGATGCCAAAGTCCGAGAGCGGCGGGCTCGGAGGGGCGTCCGGTTCCGGCTCCAGCTCCGGAGTCAGCAGCTACTTGGGGAAAGTGTTTGCAGTCGGCCGGTATCAAGTCACCGTGGAAGAGCTCATAGCAGAGGGTATGTACGGTAGCTAAGCATTTCAGTGCCTGCTCAATAGGAGATCTCTCACTTTATAAACCACCCCAATATTTTCTGGGACACACCCGCCATCCCCCTATGTGTGGAGAGAATAACTCACACAGACACAACTTCTCCACCACTGTTCCTTTTATGGGTTGGTAATTGGTGTTGCAGTCCACAGTTAAAGTTTTTTTTTTTCTCCCCCCCCCTCCCCTCTAAACATCTGCTCATTTTTCCCCAAGAAATCATCTGCAGAGTGATTGAAATAGGTCGCCACTCCCCACTTCGAGGCTGCGAAAGCTTTTTGGTACTTAAATTGGGACACCAGGGATTTGTTACATAGCTGAAATTAAAATGTGTAACTTTTCCCTGTACAGCTGCAGTTTACATCCTGCTACAGCTGCCCCACTAGGGGGGCTTGCCCTCAGGATAACAACGGCAGAGCCTCTTGTGTCAACATATGTAAAGATTCAGCCGTTACAAAATCAGGTTGTCCAACATTTCTCACTGAAGTTTGCACTTCTCTCTCTTTCATGGGCATATTTTAGGGGAATATGAATTTTGCAGCTGTTGAAATGTACAAGAACTGGTCATAACATTGGCTGGCTGAGAGACAGTAGTTTTGAGTCAACATATAGTAATTTGCTTAGATTGCATAACATAAAAAACAAGTAACAGCAGTGCTTGTTGGGTAAATGCATAAAGAATGGCTTATGCAATGGCTGTTCCTACCCAATACAGCTCTTGAGGATGTTGACAAGCTTATTGGCAACAGCAGAAATTCCCTTCATGGCTTAACAAAGACCTGCGTTTAAAAGTGTTGAAATGAAAAATACTCTACGCACAGTCAGGCATAGAATGAGGAAGTGAGAAAACAAACATGTTTCACAAAACAGCTGTTCTTTCTTTTCACGAACTGTTCAATACTCATCACAGTGTATTTACTTGGAAACATTTGATTTATAGAGTTGCCCCAGCAAGCCCAGCTCAAGCCAATATCTTGACTAATTGGTCGTTAGGTTCCTGGCTCACTAGGAAGTTGTTAGTCATATTTTCATAGTTCGAATTACAGAATAAGGCGATGCTAATTAGATATTATTGGAAAATTGTTGTCAAAGCTACCGTCAAAATACTACTCACTCATATGCTTTGGTCTTAAATGTGCACTAGATTTAAAAAGATACTTCTGTGTTTCTGGCTTTAGCCAGGATTTATTGAGCCAAGGTCAGGCCAAAAACTTGGAAGGTGAAAGCTAAACTGTTCTCACATAGGCAGACTAATATTACTCCTGATCTCATAATACTTCTCATAAGTCACTATGAATAAAAGACACCAGCTAAACACTTCATACGTGACGACTGACACACCTTTTTTTTTTTTCAAGTAACACAACCCAGTAAACATGCTCTGTAGTGAACCTGACTGTAAACCTGTTCTCACTCGGCTCCCCCCAAAAAAAGGAAAAAAAAAAAAAAAAAACACACCCACAACCCTTCCGGGAGGCAGTCATGAGCCTGTGTCATCATGTAATCATGTGAAGTGGTTGTGGCTGGTTTTTGCTACCAGGAGCACAAGGTTATATTGTGACCTTTGCTCATCATTCTGTCCCAATCTGAGAGGCTCCTGCTCCTCTCTCCGGGCCGCACCGTTAATCATATAATTGTATATTTACTTTCTCTTAACAGCGTCTGCTGCAGTCAGGAATAGACATGTTGTTGACTCTGAAAGTAGAATATTGTTTCTCAGTGGTGGAGGTGAAATGAGTTCATAATGTCCTACTAGAGCAGAGGTGCTATTATTTTACTCATATTACTTCATAGAGGTTAAAGTGCTAGGCGTACTTTTTAGCGAATAGCACTTTGAAGACTTATTCAGAGTGACACTTGCTGCTTATTAGAAATGAAAGCATGTGATGTGATATTCACAGCATCAAAAAGCAGCGAGGGCAGAATTCAAACTCTATTTTTAAAGTGGGAAATAGTGCAACAGGTTAAACCAGATCTACTCTTTTTTTCTTCAGTGAAGAAGAAGAAGTTCAAGTTACCCATTTTATGGGTTGAGAGCATTTGTTCTCTATTTGATGTGATTTCAAATATAGTGAAATACCACACACACAGAACACAAAGAGCTACTCTTTTTTTTTTTTTTTTTTTTTTACAATAACCACAGTAAATCAATTAGTTCCTCACATCTTACAGTCAGGATGTAAATAAACACAAACATGAGCAGCTTGAAGATGCTTTTATATAAATATAGCACCGTACAGTGTCATGAAGTACATGTGAGGAGGAATGGAGCGTTTTACTCTGTCAGTGCTGGTCTCATTCAGCAACACAGGACCTTTAACCACCAACCCACTGCTGCTAATTCTTCTCTGAGGTTTGGGGGTTTGTGGCTGGAACCACTTGGCAGGTAACCAGCCATCAATTGGTGGTCCTGTTCTATTTAAAGAACTACTTGGCTGATGAAGTTGGGAAAAGTGTCTGATTAATTTTGGGGATTTACCTGCTAATGTTGTTTAGAGACCACCGAGTAACTCTGCATCAGGGGCGGGTTGGCCAGGTGAAAATAGTGATATTTGTAGTCATGAACTGTTATCTCCACTAATAATGAAGCTGAACTTGTACATGAGTTATCTTCCTAGTGAACTGTGTTGCAGTTTGAAATGAAAACAAGATCTGAATCAACAGCAGAAGTTTGCCATAGTGTAAGGTTTAATGTGTTAAAGGCAAACCGCCACTCACTGTCATGGCAGCAGCACTACTTCCTCATCCTCAAAAACTCTTGCATGACAAAATCAGATGAGGCGAAACCACAGTATGAACTGATGCTCACATTGATCTGTAGTGTTCTTAATCACATTAGATAACAGATATGGTACATTTAAGTGTCCCGTTCATGTTGTAACCCTGTTGTATTTTCATAAACCCAGTGAGGTTCATCAGTGTGCACAGGTTTAATCAGGCTCGGGTCACTTGTGCGACTGATGTCTAGGTACTGAATGGATCATGTGATGTCTCGCTTATTCAAACATCATCCTGCAGCTTTAGCCGAAAATCATTCCCTTAAAGCCAAACACACAGTCACCTGGAGAAGAGAAACTGATTAAAAACACCTTTGAATGGACAGGTTTCGTTGTTCAGGATGGTCCAAATGTCACCGTCTCCTCCAAACATTCAAATCAAGCTCAAAAGTTCTCTCGACACCATATATGGTTTTGCTATTTTTTTTTCTTCCTGTAACATATCTTCAGAGCAGTGACAGTTTATACATCGAGTCGGGAACAAAGTAATTTCCCTTCAGTCCCCTTTAGCCTCTGCGGGTTTCTCGTGAGTACTATCTCCGACGCTGTCTCCAAGAGGAACACGAATGACATGAAGGAACAGGATGCATCTGTGAGCATGTCATTCTTTCACCACTAACTCTTATCATACAGGGTCCTTTCACA
This sequence comes from Thunnus albacares, assembly GCF_914725855.1. Lineage (NCBI taxonomy): Eukaryota > Metazoa > Chordata > Actinopteri > Scombriformes > Scombridae > Thunnus > Thunnus albacares. The sequence continues at coordinate 35,027,514 of NC_058107.1, read as the reverse complement.
GAGCCTGGAAGTTTCGGGAAAATTAATTTTTTTTTTTATAAATGACAGGTTTTGGAAAGTTTGGTAGTTTCACAGAAAGCCTGATGAAGCATGGGGGTGTCATACCAGACACAAATTAAGTTAATTCCTGAACCTTCTGTCATTATGCACGTAAATAAAAGTGCTCATGTACATCTTATTTGACTGTCACATCAAGTAAAGGCTTATTTTTTTAATTTCAGAGGAAACAAAGCCAGTTTTTCTAGTATATGTGAGTGTTTAAGAGGACAGACAGACTGTTCCTCTAACTGATCCGCTCTGTACCTACAGTCAGAATATTTAATTAAGCTGTTTGCTGAGCAGCCACTAACCATTTAACAGATAACTACCTCTGGAGCGTTTCTTGTTGTCAGCTGAACTTGCATAATAGCCCTTATGTCACCGTTATTTATTCACCAGACCACGACCGTTAACACGACCGCTGCGCCCACCTCGCCGCTGTAGTTACAAAGCAAACAGATGATGTTTGCATGTGTCGGTAAATTCTCTGTGAAAATGTGACTGATTCTTTCTAATTAACAGGAAAAAAAACTTGGCTCAGTGTTTTTCAGTTTTACAGGGGGACGCTAACGGCGAGGTTATAATTCATCGCTGCATAATCTGTTTAGGGTCACCTCCGTCTTCTAAGCTTCATAGAGATTCCCCTGTGTTTCGCTTGCATTGTTGGTTTCAATGCTCTTCATATAGAAAGTGTCATAACAGGCCTTCCTTGCGCTCAGCTGTGCATTTTAAGTGACATACGCCTGTCGCAAATCGAAAAAAAACTTTCTCTCTGAACATGCTGACTGAACACAAATTGGCCTTGTCTGCCTGGTGTCAGCAAAAACCTTGAAATGTTTACACTGGGGTTTATAATGGCTCTCTGTAAGTCACAGGGTGAAGAAGATGAGCTCTCAGCCTCGGTCGCAGGGACTCCCTGACCATGACAAGTCACAGATCATGTAAACAGAAGAAACGCAAACACTGTTTCCATGCAAACAGCTGCTGTGTTCACATCGAACACGTGTGTTTTTTTTTTTTTTTTTTCACCTTGTCCTTTGCCACTTGTGATCTGGATGGACGCCACGCATTCACCAAACAGGCTTTTTGCCCCCCCCCCACTCTGCTCTACTAGAAGTTTGCAGAACAAATTTATCAATGCGAACGTTGGTTACAGCTGATGTTTCCCACGTGGTGTCGAGCGCGTTTGATAAGCTCTTTTTTGTTGTGAATTTTTTCAGAAATGTTTGCTTTGTTAAAAGAGAATAATGAATGAAATCAGGAGTCAAAAGTTAAATAAACACAGATATGCACAGCCTTTATAGGTCTGACAGAGTTTAGATAAAATGAAAAACATTAGACTCAATGTTATAGAGCTCAGCTATGGTTGAAATCAGTATTATGGTATTAATAATATCAATAATTTTATAGCAGTGATGGAGCACCATTCGTTCAATGGTGGAGGAGAGCACCGTTTTATTGATTGTATACAGTTATATTGCTCCACTCCTTTTTTATTCAGGTCTGTTTGTGGCAAATCCATGGAAAATCACGCAAAATAATCAAATTGATGCTTGGTTCAATAACTGATGTTAGTCCAGTTTTAATTATAATTTGCTTGGAGTTAAGGCTGGACGATACTACCAGGAATAAAAAAACATGATTGAAACACCAGAAGACAGTTGAGCAAGAACAACCAAAGATCTCCAGCAAGACTGTCATCATCATCTTGCATCTTCTGTGTACAAAATAAACACCAAAGGCACTTAGGGTAGCATAATACATTAAAGGTAAACATACAGATATTGAATACAGCATTATTTATCCTTTAGAAATATAGATCTGGTATTTTCCCCATTTTAAGATGTAATCTTTCCATCTGTCTTTCTATAGAAAAGTTCCTGAGGCCACCTTTCCAAGTTCTATGAACCACTCCCGCCAAGAGGGAGCTTCTGTCTTTTTTTCCATCCCCCCTCAATAAAGTCTGTCTACCCACCATTATGGCATGTTTGGATCAGCTCTGTGTTTCCACGGTCTTTCACAGCTAATGGGTCACCCAGCACATAACCTTGGAGAGAATTCAAAGTCATTGCTGGTGATCTCCTTTTATACAATTGTGGACTTGTTCCCCAAACGTCTTGAATCTAAAGGCATTGCCAGAGCATATATGGAGTAATGTACTCTCTGTGTTTTTAAAGGCCTAATTGAGTCTAGATGGTGTCCAATAGAAGCGATTGAGGGTTTTAAGTTGAATGAGTCTTACTTTTATATATCTTGACAGCTTTCTTTGATTTTTGGCATATCCTTTTCCATTCTAACTATGGCTGGGTACCGAGTTTAGATACTTTTATGGCACAGACCGAATTGATTCGAAGCTATCGAGTATCGAACAGTGCCTTGTCATTCAGTATCAGATTTCTATACCTAGCAGGAGTGGAGCTGTAGCTTCTCAACATAAACGGCAATGGTGGAGGTAGCAGCAGCATCTACAGTTGCTTCATCAGTAACAGGAGGTTGGACCAAAACACATAACCTGCAGGTAAGACAAGACCAAGCTGTATTAAAATATCGAAGATGATATTACTTATCGTTGACAAGTGGTTCAGTGGCTGATGAATGGCTGACAACAGCGTCTTGTGAAGCTCCACTAACGTTAGCTGTGGACTCCTATGTTATGTTCAGTGTTATGGTCACATAGGGACTGCTTCGCTACATTACCACTGTTTTGACTTCAAACGATAGGCAACATCATCAACTTCGATATTTTAATACAGCTTTGTCTCGTCTTATCTGCAGGTTACGTGTTTTGGTCCAAGCTCCTGTTAATGTTTAAGCCGCTGATGATGCTACTTGCTACGTTTTGAGCTGTTAACCTGGCTAGCAACAGACAGTATACTACGCAAAACAACTGTCATAAAGCAAGGTGATAAAACCGTTTATGCTAACGTTAACTAGCTGTGCACTCAACACACTTTCTCTTTAAAACAAAACCAATGTTAAAACTAGCAAGTCATTACGGTCACGGCACATACTGGGTGCCACATCTAGACTTCATCAGCTGACATTATGGGTTGAATTGTTTATTGTGCTCAGATTAGCTCGATGGCGTCAACAGTGTGAAAGTGATTGTGGTAAATAGGTTTATATTTTTTATGTTATGAAGCTGTTCTGAGTGTGTAAAAACGCCAAGGAGCTGAATTTTATGTACTTGGTATCAAAAAAAGGTATCGTTCAGGAACCATTATCCAAGTTAAGGTACCGGTATTTAAAATTTTTGAATGATACCCAGCCCTCATTCTAACTCTTTAAATGAAAGGTTTAAATGTTTCTCCCAGATAGTCCTTAATGCTGCTGGAAGTGTAGTAGCCTGGCAGAATATTTTTTGGAATAATATTGACGGGCCTCATGACTCAATCCAAATATTTTGATGATATCAGAGAGCAGTTTAGATTCCTGAGAGGTTGCTCTTGGAGAGCCCAGCACAGTTGACAGCAAGTTCCTCAATTATAAGTGCTGCCACATACTGGATGGAGGGAGACCAAACTCCCAGATTAACTCTCCAACAGATTCCAGTAAACTGGTTTTAAACAGATCTAAGTGTCCAAATCCCTTTTTATTTATCCACACTTTCAACAAGAACCAGGGTCTACCAACACATAGCTTTGGGTTCAACCATATTCTCTCTCTCTTACAAACATAAAACATTGTAATTTGAGTGAAACAAGTGCAGGTCTAATTGCTTTGCCTTTCTTTCTTATGCTTTAAGAGGAGCTTCATCAATCAATGCAGTGCAGGTCAGAGCGTTCCTTTGATAATGTTTTTTTTTTTTTTTGAATGACCTATTTGATCCTCCCTCTCTGCCAGGGGAGGGTGGTGAGAATGTATCCCATCTACATTATTAGCATACTGTACTGGTGATGAATAGGCACATTGTGCCCCCCTTTGTTGTCTTATTCTAGCACCGTAGAAAGAATGCTGGTACGACGCAGCTCTTGGTCCTGTGATGGGTATCGCTGCCTTTGTGCTTGCTCATTGAGGCCTTCTGTATCTGCCTTTCAGCGCTACCGCCCCTCCCCTCTTTGTGAAACTGCAAATGAATTATTTTCTACCAATTCATTATCACCAGATCTGAGGAGGGCGCCAAGCCAAATGTGGGTGTATGTGTGTGTGCTTGGGTCATATGGAGATGCCAAACAGAAGGACATTGATTTGGAAAGCCAGTGCAATATTCCACTTCAGTGCACTTTCAATGATGGTTTATGTCTTTTGATCAGTGTATTGACAAATTATTGGATTTATCAGCACTCTATATTTGAGGCCAAAGAGCGTAAACCATGTGAGTTCAGGCTGTCACTTTTTCAAAAGGTCAAACGAATTTGAACCGACAAGTAATTTGTTTGAATTCATTCGAACACAAAACAAACTGTAATGTGTTGGAGATACAATTACAACATATATATGGCTAGTGATGTCCATCCATCAGTGTCTGAGCGTCTAACCGTTCAGTATAGTCTTTATATTTTCCTGTATGATGTCATACAACTGCATTATGTGTCTTGAGATTGTCTCAAGTAGTCAGACAACGCTATAGAGTTAACATTGCTCCGCTCATTTGATGCCTCACATGTGTGTTAAGCTAGCCGGTGAGTCCTCAGATTCGTTGTTTTTTGAAGAAGTAAGGCAGCTGCTTTTCACAAAGTTGGCAAGTTGTATCTTTGTTGGTCATTTTATCTACGTCGTAGCTCCCAAAGTACTTCCACACCCTGCTTCTCAGATGCTTCGGTGCCTCGATTGTCTGATCAGCACAGCTTTGCTCGCTACTGTCCTCCATTTTTTAATTTAGTTTAGGGATGGGTCAAAGAGAACGCGATAGGTCAAGCTGATAGTGAATTTTAATCACGCCCTTTCCTGGATCACAAGAAAAACTATTTCAAAAGGTCTGTCGCGCTAATAGACTGTACATTTTTAATTCGAACAGGTCATTAAAGGTGGAATATTAAATTTTTCCCCCACGTTTGAAGAAAAGTTCAAATTTCTAATAAAAAGTGACAGCCCTAATGCGAGTCTGAGTGAGACAGAGTGCACCTAAGCACCTAACCTTAATGAGTCAGAGATTGTCGTCTAGCAGCTGTGCAAATTTGTGAAATCTGGATGTGATGTTCTCCGTGAACATTAATATCCTGATAACCAGAAACAAGATACTGTTTGTGATGAATAATAAATCATGGCCTGCTTCTTAGACAAGGCCAGAGAAGCTAAGTACAGGTTGGAGACTGATCACAGGATTATGTTGGCACATTTGACAGCATGACAGTGACTTGGGTATGACTACACTCGATTGGACGACGCGTCAGAAATGATGAATGATTGCCTCACTCTTACTGACTGAGACTGTGGGGACTGTAAACAAGTTGGAGACAATGTGCTGTCTGGCTCAAGAGTTTTTAGTTTTATTTAGATGATTGTGTGCTTGTTGGTTGGCACACACTGGAATACAAAATTAGAAAAATATGTAATATTGCTGCTTCTGTAGAAAACTCTGTCATTTGGCTATTTTGTGGACACCAACACACACATTTCTGGGTGAAAGAGTCTGATAAATGTTACGTTTGTGGCTAGATTTCAGATTATTTATGATATACATTCATGAAGTGTCCTGCAAGACGTGGATATTAAACTCTGGTCCCGCATGGTTCCGTTCATCCTTCTCAGTTAACGAGCAGCACCTGGTCTTTATCTGACTGAGTGCCCAAGACACGGTTTAAGTATAAATCTACACTGAATCACATAAGGCAGAAAACTGCTGCTGCACCGTTATCTACAGCTTGAAATTTCCTTTGATGTATCGCAGGTACAGTTTATCGGAGGTGGTTATCAGAGGTTTGTTTAGCAGTTTTCACATATCGTCATGTTTACTTTTTGATATAAAGGGGTTCGGTGTGAACGATTAGCCGTTTTTTTTTTTATATCAAAATCAGGGTTTTAAAGAGTGCAGTTTTCTAATTTGTGCAATTTTAATCAGAATTTACACTCTTGACAAGCTCTAGAAGAGTTAAATAAAAGTAGCTTTTCTGTATCCTGCTCCTACTTTTATCAGGAGGATAAGAAAGGTAGAGATGATAGCACATTGTTCTTTTTTTTTTAAAAACATTTCCCCCACTATGTTTCCAAAGAAACACTGGTGCCTTGATCCCTTTGAACTCACTGCCTCCTTCCCCAGCCTGACGGATGCTGTCTTTATCTCTCTTTGCTGCAAATTTGACCACTGCTAACACACAAAATGAATCTTCCTAAAGGCTATATATGTTTTTTTTTTTTTTTTTTTTTTTTTTAATAATGGATATCTCATCTTTGAAATTCAAACACATCATGAGGAAAAACAAGGACACTTTTCTGTTTTTCTTTGTATGTCAGGATGGCGCTGAACTTTTCCTTTTCACATCCGCTCCTTGTTGTTTTTAATGTTTTTACCCTCATGTATCCCCGTCATCCAGCGGCTCCTCCGTCTCTATCCCAATTTCATCATAAAGCCTCCCAAAGCACAGCCACTTCTGTCTGTCGGCTCACTTGTAAACACTGTTGAGGTAAGATCTATGAGAGCTGACTGCCAGAACCGTCCCGCTCACTAAGCCCAGGATAAAAAAAAAAAAAAAAAAACCCAAAAAAAACATGTACACTCATTGCCGCACCTCCTCATATTACCTTTTATGGACTTGCTTCTTAGAAAGTCTTCTTCATACACTTGCGTCGGCTTTTAAAGCTTTGCATCACTCACCTGAGTCAGGACGGAAACCGGACTGATCACAGCCGACGCTTCTGTGTTCACCGCGTGGGCCAAAGTGTACAAATGAGAACTAAACAAGACGGTTTTTCGTGAGGCAAACCTCAAAGTGTCTGCAGTTGTGTTTGCAGTTCTCACTTGCTAGACAGGAGTTAGTGTGCACACACCAGAATTGAGGTGTTGGATTTGTGGAAGTTAAAGCAAAAGTGATCAGGGATTACTCAAAAGTTCTTTATGGCTTTTCTTTGTTTAATAAGCAGTTTTTTTTTTTTTCCAGCCACTTCTGCTTTGCCATTTTCTTTGGCTCTTCTCAGTGTGCTTTCTTCATCAGACAGGGTTGTTTGTTAGCTTTGATCCGTCTTTATTCTTGGAGACTGAGATCAGTGGTCACATGTAAGGTTTGACTGATATATCGGACTGACAGCTGGCTTTATATTATCAACAGCAAGAGTTCAGCCAGTTTGTCTGTCCTTCTGTTTGTCCGACCTTTTCATCCAGCGCAAGTTTGACAACAACTAGCCAGACTACAGATGGAAAAAGGAGGATTCTGAAGAATTCTGGTAACTATCGTTGACTCATGACCTTTACTGTGGCTCCAAATTTCCCTTCACCCAGACTCTGGTAAAAGACAAGGTATTTAAAAGCCAATGGCTGGATTTCCATCATATTTGCTTTGGATATTGAGGCTTAGTAGATGAATATTGGTGGACTATTTGACCTTTTTTGTGGGATAAATCACTTCTACAAATTATAGGGTTCAGACCTCATTTGGATCATCATTACTTTTTTTGGTACTGACCGACTGGTACTGAAAGCTGACATCAAGCGTCTGGTCAGATTTGTAATCTCATTTACTTATTCTACGATCAGTTTCTGATCAAATTTGATACTTCTAGACTATATTTTAGTCTAAAAGTATTGTTGTATGTGTTAAGACAGCAACAACTTTGTTTGGCTTCTTGATGTTGTTGAAAAATGTCAGTATACCAAAGTCTAATGGGAACATTTATGCTTTCTCTTTACAAAAAGGAAAAGGTATAAGCTGTTGGATGCAACATCATGTAATCTAGAAGGCAGATTGCCATGAAATTCGTTAATGAATAAACACTTTTTTCCTTAAGAACCATGCTTGTGACAAACAGCTTTACATATTTTTGGACGATACTTCATCACAAGTAAGAAATAGTACGGCAGAGTCTCTTCATGCAGCGCTGTCATGCTCAAACTCTGCACTGATACTAAGCAGATGTACACTCGCCAGCTCAAAGTGACCTCTCCGTTGTGAAGGGAGAGCGGCGTGGTGCTGAATACAGAGCAGATTTACCTGTAAGCGTAGTGAAGAAACTTTGATTAGAGTTTAATTAGAGGATAGGAAAAGAAAAAAAAAAGATATATATATATATATATATATATAAGGATTTTGGCATAATAAAGCTTCATAATGTTTGGGTTTTCCCTCTGAAAATATCTGGATTCCTCAATGCAAAACTATATTTTTAGATTGAAGGTCCGAGCAAATATCAGGGGACTGATTTTCATGACTATCGACTACATTTTCATCAATCTTGCATCGACGAGGATCCACATCAAAGATAGATACTGAACTCTTAACTATACAGTTAAGGTGATATGTGTGCGTCTTCTAAAACCGGTAACATGGAAATGTGATCAGCATGCTGTTTATGACAAAATCACAATCCCAGATGTTGGAACGTTTGCCAGATTGAGGGTTTTCATCTGTTTTCCCCTCTGAATGCACCTTTTTATTCATTTTGAGTCCAGTATGCTCGCAGCATCCCACCGTCTCCTCTGTATTTTAGCAGAGTGCCATCCTCACCTCCTAGAAGTTTAAAAATATCTGACATGCAGCAACCTTGGTTATCTCCTTGACACGGCCACGCATACTGTGTTTGTATCATTTCCACGTAGTGATGGGCCGAATGTAATGTTATCTTTGCTTCTGTTTTTAATACAGTTTCAAAGGAGATTTTTCTTCATCTATCCAGAGATCATAGCAGGCCTTTCTACCTTGAAAGGTCCAGAAAAGATGTCAAAAACACTCACAAAGTGCGGAATCTCTCCACTGCGTGCTAAAAGCAAGTTCATGTCTATTTTTAGGCAGCCTAAGCTACCGAGTGTCAGTACACTGTAACTTTTGAAGACTTGAGAGAAACCGATTAAGCAGAGTTCTTAACAAATAGTTGCGAGCCTGAAGTGGGTGAAAAGGGCACGATGTTTGCAAAGCGATGCGTCTGTCAGTGCCTGGGGAAAACGTGCGAAATCTCAGGGTGGATGGTGTCGGATCAGATCACTACCTTCAGACCGATAACTAGTCTTGACACACGACGTATTTTGTCTGACATTTTGAAACATATGTTCGCAGCTGTCTTTTCTTAAGCTGTACAGGTTTGTTGTTACTCTTATTGTTTCTACAGTTACCAAATGGCATATTTGGAAGCTATCTCAACAAGCCAAAGAAAAGGTCTTTTCCCGTATTAGTCTGAATAATAACCAAATCTCAAAGGATTTGCTAAAGCGCTGGGGATCAAAAAGTCATTATTGGTAATTAGCAGGAGCAGCTGGCACAGCATCGCAAACTGGCAAAGACCTTGAAGCTGGTTAATGGAAATCCATTTCCTATCTTTACTGAGGAAAACGGCACCTGTTAATTCTACATGAAGGATTTCACATGTAGAAAAACACCATTTTTATTTGTATTTACTTATTTTTTTTTGCTTTCAGTCAGAGCAACTAAATTTGAGGACTGTTCAGCTGGGAAAATGTCTTCCTCTAAACTTTTTATCTTCTTGTGAGAACCATCTGGAAATCAAATTTGACAGATATATTTAGAGTAGATTGACATCATTTGTTTTGCTGCAACAGCATATCTATCTGTGTGAAAAAAGTTCCTCAGAGAGATTTTATTGCTTTTGGCGTCTTAACTTAACATGTTTCTTTTCCAGGGTGGCTAACAATTATGACACTAACAGCTTAAACTTTTAGGTCAATATTATGTTGAGTTCAAGTGACCAACAGTAATCAGCAAAGCTCCTGTGCTTTAGTCATAGATGGAGAACAGTTATCACAGTTGTGATCAAACTGGATCAGTAACCGAAACTATTCTAGGTCCTCGTATTAAACGTATGTAATGTTCCTAAATGTATGACTGCTTTAATGTCACTTGAGTTTCTTACTGGGAGATACTGGGACCTTTAGGAAGTAAAGGAAAATGCCCTTTAAAGTTTGTAAGGCACAACTGAATTTGCATTAAAGATAGTACAGCACATTCATTAAGTCCAAGGAAATCATGGCAAAGTCATGGAAAAGATGTGTGTTCCTTTTTTAGAGTTTACCCAAGTATTTCCCAGTTGAATCTTATGAAATACCAGTCCTTTTGAGGTGGAAGTTGGGGAAGAAGGCCAAGAGGAGAGTCGCAGGCGAAAGGAGACAAAAGAAGGTGACAAATATTTCTACAAAGCTCAGTGAAAATAAATCCATTTTTCACCTAATTTAATAAAACTATCTCATTACTCACATAAGGAAAAAATGATCTGTATTGAAACCAGTATTTGGTATTATCCACGCTACTCATTTTTCTTTTTATACAAGCTAATATTAAGGTTCACACTTTTTTTATATAACAGCGCAACCACAGACTACTTTTAGACAGTTCAAGCCGGTTACTCTTAATATTCAAGCTTTACAACTGTGTGAGGCTTGTAGGGGAAGTGTTGTGGGTTCATGTTAGGGAACGAGGGCCTCCAGGAGGAAATACCTCAGCCTGCTCCAAATGTTCTCCAAAAGAAATGGCATTCTCTCCTCTTTTTTTAAAAGCACAAGTGCCTCCGCAGCTGAAGGAGGCACTTTGAATTGAACTACATTCTTAGTTTGTAGCTTTTTAACAAGCTAAGACGTCACACTTACTTAAGTATAAAACTCAGAGAGAGAGAGAGAGAGAGAGAGAGAGAGAGAGACTGTCTTTCAGAGAGTGGTGAGAGAGAGACTGAGAGGTTGTCGGTCAGAGAGGTCTGTTATCACAGATGACATCATGCTTCAGAGGAGGAACATCTGCGTCTTGCGCCTGAGCAGAAACTATAAACGTATCATCTCTGCTCGCTGCATGTTACTAAATCCTCTAATCCTCCCTCATTGAGACACTCCTCCACCACTTCTGAAGTTTTTTTTTTTTTCTTTTCCTCCTTCGCCTATGTCACAAGGCATACTGAGTATCTGTTTCGCAAAAGCTGTTGAGATCCTCCTTCAAGCCTCTTTCACAGGCTGTCATGTGGGCTGTCTGTGACTGTCCTAGTTAGTCAGGCTTTCGCAGTGATGTCAGGGTCCCCAGCGCTGGATGCTGGGCCGGGGAAAAAATTCTCCAATAATTACAGCCCTCATTCAGTACCAGGCTTTAATGTCAATACCCCCCCCACCCCTCCCTCCTTTCTTCTTGGCCTGATGGATTCGGGGTTTTCCTCCCAACTGTCACTGACAACTGGCCATGTCCACATGGCGAAGCGCTTCCATCCTGTCCACAGTGCAGCCAGCTACTGACGAGCAGAATGGGAGGTACAATAACATTTAAGATGTGACTAATCGGGGCGCTGAGTACTGGAGTTAGACATGCCCATCAGCAGTGCTTTAGTACTTCAGTTACACTTCCATGCATGAGAAGCTTACTGTGCTGTATCATCAATCTATGTAACTAAAAACTCGGAGCGAAGACGTCTGTGTCTGTCTAAAATAATTGTGCCTTTAGTGAGTTGTGAGATTGCTTAAAGGTATACTATGCAGGATTTTCCTGGGAAAAAAAACGAAACAATGTATAGACTCGGGTGCTCAGGGTGTGAGGTTAAGACTCATCACTGTCTCCGTCCCTCTCCTCTGCTCCGCTCTGCTCTCTGTCTCTGTGTCATGGATGTATTAAGAGCTGCAGGTGTGTGTGTGTGTGTGTCTGCAGAGACCGAGGGCAGGGCTGAGCTACACACACACACACACACACACACGCAGAGCAGAGAGGCCACAGCGGACAGGATGAAGCTCTGCATTCACACAAAGTCCGGCAACGCGGCACCTTCCTGCAGGGTTACATGGAGGTGTTTATTTGAGCTTTAGAACATAACAACCATTAAATCACATTTTATTTATCTGATTCACATTTTCATACGACCGATAGATCAAAAGGTTATTTGAGAGAATAATCAGTAATGAAAATTATTGTTAGTTCCAATCCTACTGCATTTGTTGAATCAGCGACAGGAAGTTGTAGTTGGCATTATATCTTTCAGAGGGTTGTAAGCCCAACAGATCACCTGTACTGACAACAGAAGCTTTCTAAGAAGTAAGATTTTGTTTTTAAAAGCATATTTAGCAAGATGGTCGTGTAAGTGATGGCCTGGATCAATGGGATTAATCCCTCCATTGTTTTGTTAAAGACAAAGTGGTTATGAATTTTTCATAAGTCATTGGTTCCTGGCATTGTTGTTCCTGTTTCACTGTCATCATTAGAAAATCAGCTCCGTGGCTCCATGAATCCCGGTCATCGTTCTAGTCTCGCCCAGTCTGTTGTCTGACTCTGTAAACATGATGGTGTTTGCATCCCCTGCTGAAGCCCATTGTTTGTCGTACTGTGTTAGTGTATCTAGTGTCAGGTAGTTTCAGACAACTTTTGTTGTTGTCGTCGGTTGAAGCCGGTCTCCTGTACAGTGAGGGACCTTTTTTGTGTTGTTTAGGGGTCCCTCGTCTGTGCAGGAAGTTGGTATGCTGGACACAAAGCCCCTTTTTAAAACAAATCATTCCATCCAGAGCCACTCAGGAGAATAATACACTCAATAGCGTACCACTTCCGTGGCTGGCATAGTCATGGGAGGCAACAAAAGCCCCAGGGTAGTGATTTAGTGAGAACCTGATCCTGGAGCATATGGCCTCAGTCAAGTCCCAGAGCCAGGCCAGCAGGCAGAGTGTTTGGTATTGTAGACTTCCCTGCTCTGAGGCCTCTCTGTCTTCTCTTTTAGCTCTGCAGAAAAACCCACCCCGCCTCTGAAGGCAAAACACCAGGCTACGCCAGGACAAGTGAAATAGTGAAATAGTCCCTTTCTAGTCAGGTAACAGCTGATGTCAGGGATGATTTGTCAAGAATTCAATGCATGGATGTGGGCATGCAGGTTCCATGCTTGTGCTCACCACACTGGGGTAGTTCAGTTTGAGTGGTTCTGTCTCGGAGGCAGTTTTATAGGATATTCTAGCCCCCCGAAAAAAAGATGCACTTGTATACGGAGCCCCTTGGAGAGATGAGCAGTATCCAATGACTGCACGACAAGAAACCTGAGGTCAAGAAACAGTTTCTCATGCTCCCATTCAACTGGAATAATCTCGCAATCTGTCACCCTCATCTGAGATCGCTTGTGTCATTTGTGCAGCCGATGCCAACATGACAACAGTCACCAACAAAAAAAAATGTCCTGTGGTTCGAGGAGTTCTTGGATTTTAGAAGTCTTGTAGTTTGCACTAGGTTTAAGGCGACATAGTGCGAGAGGATTTTGTGGTTAAGGTGTTAACTGCAGCTTTTCATTTGGTTTGTTTTTCTGTTTTACAGTAAGAGTTAGCTGTTCCTCTGTATCATGTCCATGCATGCTTAAGTAGCCTAACTCTTTTTAGCCACCTGGCCCTTCGCCTGAGCTAATGGATTTCGCCTTGTAAAATCTGTGATCCGGTCCACGTCTTCTTGCCTCCGTTCTTGCCGTAAGTTTTTATCTTTACTACATGTGAAAGCGGTACATAAAGCTTGAGACTGGCACCAAGATGACTCACAGGTAGCTTTTTTTTTTTCTTATCCAGCAGAATCAAAGCAGACTCTGCATCACATATGATTTGGGTTTTAGTTTGCAGAAAGTCCCTGTACTTCATAAACGCATCCTGTTGTTTTAAAAAAGCAGCTTTTTCACAAGACAGTCATATGATTCAGTTTTCTGTCTGAAGTCCCCCCCCCCCCCCCCCCCCCCCACTCCCCCCAAGAAGTCTCTTGATGGCTCTGCACTCAACTGCCTTGTTACAGGAAATCAATTTAAGCCTGGCCCAGCAGTTTTGGGCTGACCATCAAGCTAACCTTAGCACACAGGGCAGACCGGGGCAAATCGATGAGCAGCATCCAGCAGGTGTAAACAGCTTTGGCTCTTCTACTTTGTCTTGGCAAGAATTTCTGTCCCGGTTTAATCTTTGTTTAGATGGCAGCAGGTTTAGGGATACAACTGCAAATGTCATCATCCTGTAATTATCTAACATTATTCTAGCTAATTCTAATTCATAATTTCCCCCTACATCAGAAATATTTCAAGTGATTATAAGCCAATTACCTGACACATTTCTGTTTGTGTTTTGTTTGTTTTGCGATGGGTTTTTGATATAATTTGTCGTTTGCTTCAGCAGCATGAACATAACGTTTGCTCCCATCGGTAGTTTGTATTTCTTTTTGGTTTTGTTCGAGTTTTATATCATTTGTCAACCCTGACCTTGTGACTGTCAGCAGAAGTGCTAATGTAAGATCCTGGTGATTTATTTGATGAGACAAAAAAAAAAGGAATGACAGAATAGAAATAACCAGTCCCGTCAAAATCAGGGCTGTTCGTGACGCAGGATCTTTACAGTCGACTCTGAGTCGGCGCTTCAGACCAATGCGTTGCCTCCTATGAGAAATATTATTCATGTCTCCGCCTGATTACCGCAGTTGCAGTAAAATCAAACGCCCTGTTCTACCCCCACGCAGCCAACATGAGTCTCATGTACCTGTAAGACTCGTGTTTTAATGCTCTTTGTGCATCATTTGTGATGTGAAAACATCACATTTCCACACAGTCAGACAAATAAAACCGTGTGTCCTGATATGAGTCTTGGTGTAAATCCAAGAGCAGCACGGAGCGTCTCTGCTGCCGGCTGCTGACAGCGCTGTCAACCGAAGAATCAATCACACTGGACGGCAGAGACGCTGGTACGTCTGTTTAAACAGTAGTTTAACAGACTTTGCTGCATTTACCTCTGGAGCTCAGAGCAGGAAACAGTCGCTCTGCATCTGTCTTTAGTTTCCATCATTCCTCACTGTCTCCATTACAGTCATGTATTTAGACACAAGACTGTAAAAGTTTAGAGTCTGTCATGCTGTCTCACTGTGTTACTCTGTGATGTGTCAAAAAAAAAAAAAAAAAAAGCAGCGATTTGACTGAAAAAAACATGAGTCGGCTCGACTCATCGACTGATGCATCGACTCAGCGACTTTTAGAGGGGCAGCCCTAGTCAAAACGTACCATCACTTTGTCGGTGGTTCATGGTAGTTTCTCATCACATGCTCTGGATGGCTTTATTATCAGCTGCAGCTCTGCCAGAGCTGGCTGTCTTTTGTCTCATTAGCTGCCTGTTCATCCCCTTGTTGCTGCAGAATGGTTGGATGCATCAGTCACCCCATCTAATCTGATAATGTCTGCTACACTAACTCTCACTGTTGTGACTACATAAGCAAACTCTACACTCTACTTTGTTTATGTTTGTTTTCCCTGATTTTCAGGTCTGTTATCTTTTTTGTTAGAGACACACAGGTTTAACCTGCGTGAATAAGTGTACTTTGGATGTTTTATGTTGCATTGTCATCACAGCAGCACAATTTTTAAATGTAGTGTTGCATGCATTCTTCAATGAAAGCCTTTGTGTACCCACTGGTCACTTCAACTCCCCTCCCCTTTCTGTTCATTTCCAATCCAAATCCATGTTGTTTTTCAGCTGACCGAAGGTAACTTGTTGAGCAACAAGCGCGCCATTGTAGATCCTTCCTTTCTCCTCCCCAGTCGGTGGACTTTGATGCACACCACTCAGTGACTCAGTGAACCCGTCCTAATGAGACCAAGGACAGTCCCATCACAGTGTCCATTCAACCAAAGAGAGGCACACAAGGCAGCGAGAGAAAAAGCCCAGCTGAACACCTCTGTCCCCCGTCTACAGGCTCCGGCTCCTACACCTGAATTCCCACTTTAACACCAAAAATCCCACTCAGTGAAATTTCAGCTTCATGTCTTATATATATATATATATATATATAAAACCTTGTTGTATTTCATAAAAGCCGCCGGCTTCATTCACTCCAGGATTAGTCCCAGTTGGAGTTAGGCCAGCGCTAGCTAAATGAGCTTACCCTACTTGCTCATGAAACCAGTTAGCTGCCGTTAAAACATAATCTCTTATAAATCTTTTATTACACCTTTTATCTGATATGATTGACGCACATTTTTCTTCATTAACTTTTAAGAGAAGCTAAGTGTGCATGCTCCTGTTTTTCACTTTCACTGCTATGTTTTTGTACTTCTTTTATGCACCACAATCACACTTGGCATCACCACCAGTCTTCCACTGTTGTCCAGCGAGCAGCACAACCACACTACTTAGGCATGAAATGTTGGTTCACGAGCAGTGACACAGAAATTGGAAATTTGAGCAAGGGGGGAAAAAGAAGTTGGTAATGGAAAATTAGACCAACTATGTAAAGTTTTTTTTTTTTTGCTACACAAACCTCAACCCTGAAAATGTCTTTGCAATTGTCATGTAAGGCAAATGAAGTCTTGTGAGCATTTTCTTAAAGGTCAACAAGCAGTTTGTCCACATTGCATGACTTTTTACAGTGTTTCCTCTAGATTGACAGCTTTGGAGAGGGAGGGGGCATAACTTAACAAGTGTTGTCTCATGATTAACGTCATCTTCACTTCACCTGTGAAAAGAAGAACTCCAGTATGCCGATGTGACGCTAACTGGTCATCTTGTGTTTACGCAGGAGGCTTCTCGGTGGTGTTCCTGGCTCGTACGCACAGCGGCGTCCGCTGTGCTCTCAAAAGGATGTACGTCAACAACGTCCCGGACCTAAACGTCTACAAGAGGGAGATCACTATCATGGTGAGAGCAGCATCACTCTGTTTAGATAGAGTTGTTATCTCTAAGCTCCACTGAAGTTTTCCTGTTTGTCTTTATTGCAAGAGCTTTATATTTTAAATACGGTCACTAGTTTTAAATCACATTAATAATAATAAACAGACAACAGGAAGTTAAGATGTTATCACTGGGGGTTAACTGTGCAGCTTCAGGTTGTGGTGATATTTGCATGAGTTGAGATTAATAAGACTTTTAAAATAAAGTATTAGCTCATCTTTTGCTGATCTACACAACATTATTTTCCACTGTTCTGCCTTAGTGTCAAACTACTTTCCTGGCCGGAGCACTGTGCTCATTATCTAAACGTTTCATGAGGGCACTCTTAAGTTTTGAGGTATTTAATTTAAGCACATAATTCCTGTTTCAAATGGGACATAAGCCCTCATTAAAAAAAACAAACTTGCTCTCATAAAGCAAGATGCATACTGTATAAACAGCCTCATTCCATCTTCATAACCCATCCTGTTTTCCAGCATTACCAGTCTGGCAAGAGCAAAAAAAAAAAAACTTTTGGCTGTGTGCTGGGGTTGCATTGTAGTAAAGCACCTGGTCCACCGACAAATACTCTTGATCTGTCTCACATAGTTGGCACTCGCATGATCACAACACGTTATTATTCAAGGTGTTTCATGCCATTCGAAGTTAGATATCGTCATGTAGCAGACATCAACAAGTTAGACAACAACAGATGTCTCGTCTTGAACGTTTGACCTCAGCGTGTCTGCGAACAGCTCACTCTGAGCTGTTTGGCTAGCTTCATGTGTCTGTTCACTGTCTCATCATCTGGAACAATGTGTAATACTCACCCCCACACACACACACACACACACACACACACACACACACACACACACACACACAGCTGACCTTAAACATTGACACAGTTCTGGCCTTTTGGGACGTTGCCTTAGGTGTGTCGGTTTCCACAACACACAGCAGTCTCTCTGCTCACGCTGGCATTTAACAACCGACAAACACAAACAGTGTGATGCTTTAATCCAGAGAATGAATCGAGTTTTGTTACTTACACCACATTAAAAAGACGAAGAAGAAACAGCAAAGCGTTATTCCAGACTGCTGCTGTTTGCCCCCTGCTTGATTTTTTTTTTTTAAATTGTACATTCAGAAGCAGTGAACCACTGCCGAGCAAATAAAACAATCCCTATACAAGTTCAAACATGCATGCTCACCAGCAATAACACAGAGGGATAAAAGTGTTCACAATCCTCACGTTTACTCTTTGTAATCTCCTCAGTAGCCGCTGTTTATTTAAGGTTGTGTATTAAGAGTTCATTTGATTCTGGAAACACACACTTGTACATCTCGAGTGGGATCTTCCTGCTCATTACTGTTGTCGTCCCGTCTGTAGAAGGAGCTGTCAGGCCATAAGAACATCGTCGGCTACCTGGACTCCACCATCAACGCTGTGTCAGACAGCGTCTGGGAGGTCCTCATCCTCATGGAGTATTGTAAAGGTAAGAAAACACTCATCACTTCATGTTTTATTTGCGTTAGAGGTAGTTAAACTCGTACTAAATGCTCTGTCGCAGCCTCTGTCCTTTTCGTGGCCCCCGTATCGATCGTGGCAGCTCACAGGGCTCAGCTTGTCTTTTTTTTGTAAGGCTATTTTGAGCAGTTTTGCCCTCATTGGACACGTTTACATGCACACATTACTCTGGTTACTGAGAACAATCAGATAGACAAAGACTTTTTAGATGGTGATTCATTGTATTTAGTTTATTTAGAGATTGATATGAATCCTTATTTCCCACACATCTGGTTTGCAAGCAAAAAAAAAAATTGTAAAAACATTTGGCTTTAATTTTCGGTATTGATATGAATGTCCTGGAAACACCACGCTGAGTGTGAAGCAGGAAATACTGTCATGTGCTCAAACAACACACACCATTTCACTTTTTTCATGTTTGTGGCTTTGGTTACACAAAATATGTCCCTAGCTGACTTTTACTTAGATACCATTTGCTATATTGCAAGGGGGGACAAAACGCCAAATACACCGGCTCGCATTGGTTTCCCAGCTTGAACTGAAAACTTAAAGCCGTCTTCTTTCTCTTTCAAGCCGGTCAGGTGGTGAAGCAGATGAACCAGCGGTTAAACGTGGGCTTCAGCGAGGCCGAGGTCCTCCACATCTTCTGTGACACCTGTGAGGCGGTGGCCCGCCTGCACCAATGCAAGACCCCCATCATCCATAGAGACCTCAAGGTAAACCGTCAGAAAACTCAGAATATTCCATTTACAAAGATATTTAATAGAGAGAAGCACAAAATCCTTACAAGAAAAACATTAAAATCCAACTTGCTTGCTCACTTCCTGTTCTTCTGACTAAAAACTAAACATGAAGTATAATTCAGAGTTTAACAGCTTGTACATGTTTTGTTCTGGTAGGGCTATTTACTCACTACTGGGTCTGTTATTAAGACCAAGTAGATCTGGAAGGCCCCCTCATAATATTCCTGGAAGCAGGAACAGAATCAGCGATGTCTCAATATTATCAACACTGTTTGACAAGTTGTGAAGTGGGGCTCAAATACTAAACAAATACTAAAGAAAGAAAGCTTTTCCCAAAAATGCCTGCAAAATCATGAGGAAGAGCTCCTTGATCGCCACTTGAACAGTTATTTATTAAATTAAATGTCAGATGATGTTTTGGAAAAAACTGCAAATCTGCTCAGTCAGCAGAAGAAATAAAACTTTGGATTTCACTTCGCTGCCCCCCATTCTAACTCCTCTGCTTCCTCTTACGCTCCCCCACTTCCTTTGTCAGCTTGCTCTCCTATTTCCTTTCCTTCCTGTAGTCCGACGACCCCTCCACCCCCCTGTTTGTAGCTCATCCACCTCTATATCCTCTCTCCTCCTCCTCCTCCTCCTCTCAGAGCGCCAAACTAACTCCTTCCACAGCGTCCAAACTATCTCGAAATCCCTCCGTGACTTTCTGCTAACTTGATTTTTTTAGAATAAGGTTTTCAAATAAACAACCTTATTTTTTTTTTGCTGATGCTTAGAGGCCGGTGGTAATTTCCCAGCCTGGTTGAATCCTCCTCAGTGCCCCCCCTCCCCCCTCCCCCCTCCCTCATCAGTGGGCTTGCTGTACTCTGTCCAGTTGGACAAGCCTCTAAACAGTGTGGTCCCTTCAGCTCCACAGGCCTGTCCTCTGTTCGCCGTCTATCTGTTCAGCCTACACGGCTTACATAACATCGCAGGGACACAAAAGACCACGGGGGCCCCAGTCACGCATCGCCAGGGGAAGTGAGAGTGCAAAAAAAAGCCCCTTAACCCTGAGCTGTCAACAGTATTGAGAGACTCTGTGTTGCTTTCATTAGCTCAGTTTTTCCTTGGAAAGTCTTTTATTTTTTTTTTTATCTTGATCCTCTTCTTCTGTCACACCTTCCACAAATGCCTTACTGCCTCTTTTTTATCTTCAGACATTCACTTTTTACATCTACATCTATGCACTTGTTTTCCTTCTTTTATCTTTTTATGTCTTTCTATCTCTTTGCCTCCTTGTTTCCCATCTTTTAAATTCTTTGGTTAAGTCGTTCAATCAGCTGTGGCCCCTAAAATGAAAAGAATTAACTGAAAGCTGACTTCTGAAACATACAGAAAGGCTGAGACTTCACTCCCAATCTTCACAGAAACTTTCCTATTTTCATCTGATAACATAATAAGGGACAGATCTGTTTACAGACAGATGCATTACGGAAATTTTCCTTCCGTCTCCCAGGCCGCAGAACAGCTATGATGAGAATCCTGTGGCAGAATTACTGTAATGAGGGCTTGTCTCGCTACTCCATCACTGTGTATTAAATCAGTCGTGTGCGTGTGGGTGTGGACATTAATTGTTATCATTGCCTAATATGATGTAATCAGGGGATGAGCTACAGATGGGTTGTTTGTTTGTTCATCTGTCTGTCACAAAAAAAAATGTCACAGCTGATATGAAAGCATAGAAATACCAGCGGCAGCAAGTTTAAGCGTTGTTTGTATATAAGTGTTTATAGTTATACCAAACAGATCTGCATGAAGACGGAGTGAAATGTCTCCCCTCATAGATGGGGCGGGGGGGAAATGACCCAGAGATAGAGGTTACAATCCTGGCTCATTGCTCACCTCTGCATAGCCGGCCAATCAGGATGTGGCGTCGGGTTATAGGTTTTGGAAAGTTACAGAAATGGCCTTACACAGCGGCAGCAGGGAGGGGAGGGGGTTTCCGAAGCTTTCTGACTATCTTACAAGCAGTTCTGATGAAGTATACTTGCCCCTTTTTAAACCTGCAGATGTAGTCATGTTTGTTTTGCCACCTTCAGGCGAAGAAAGTTGCATCTGTCTACACCTGCAGGCAGTTTCAAAAGTGTCAAATTGGCAGAAGATATCTCATTTCCTCGTCTGCAGTTGGTTCACGCCAGTGTGTTTACCTTTGCGCTGCTAAACCATGTGCTGCTGTTACTTCTCTGTGTCTGTGGGCGGCACAGCAGGGACTGCAAATGCAGATCTGAAACTGCTGAAGCTGCACTTTTGTGATCAGATGATATTGGTTGGGCCTAGTTTTGAACGCTCTCATCATTAACACTGTGTCCTTTGTTGTTTTTGTTTTGCACATGAGCCACAAATCAACCTGTCAAAACAAAATGACACAGAACTGAATATATAATATATTGTATCTGGTCATAAAACCTCTGTCTGTTCCTTCCGCAGGTTGAAAACATCCTTCTGAATGACCAGGGCAGTTATGTACTGTGTGATTTTGGCAGTTCCACTCACAAAGTCTTGCAGCCACATAAAGACGGTGTGACCGCCGTGGAGGACGAGATTAAGAAGTAAGTCTCATGTCAGTCAAAGAAATCGAGTCACTGTGGCCGGTAAATGCCAGATATTTATGTATAATTTGCTGTTCTGCCTGCCAGCTGGAGTTTTTTAGGATGGGATCTGTGTTTTTCTTGTTAAAGCGGTTAGAAACATAAACAAACTAGTTATGAAAAACTATTGTCAAAAATTCCCAGCATATAACCACATGAAAGTCCCCAGCTTTACCTTCATCTCCACCGCAGGGACATAGTTTCAGTTTTAGTTCTTACATAAAAGTACCAAAAAGTCCCTCCTCCTGAAATGATACTACTATCTGTCACTTTCTGCAGCTCTCTGTGCTCTTACACTATGTGCAGAAACTCAAACAAAGCCATTGTTAGCAGTTAGTTTCTAATTTAGTTCCTGGTGCTTCTCAGTTTTTAGGACTATTTGGACCCAAAGGTTATAACTGGTTTATATGTTTTGAGGAAAAAGTGTTCGCTTTATCTGAAGAGGTCTGAAGTCTTATGATGTGTGACATCCCAGGCCAACAAATCAAACTGTGACATTCACACTGAATTCATACCAGTTTTAGACCAGCCAAATACTTCTAACTAAACCGGTTGTGGCGTGTTGCCAGAGGGCGGTCAAATAAAGCGTCGCATGCAACCAACTCTAACTTGGACCCTTTTTTCTTTTTTTTAAAAAAATTTGTGTTCACAAACCTCCCAGATGGAGCTTGCGTGACCCTCTGGTAGCAGATACAGCTCAGTTCCTCAAAATATAGTGTTTGCAGCACCATGCATGTTTTGGTTTGCTCACATAGTCATATGACATTGCTGAAGATGATGATGTAATGGGAGGTGGTGACTGTGGGACACGATGGGGCCTTTTAACACGAAAGGCCATGACTGATTGAGTGATGAAGTTACACTATTGGCGGACGAAGCTTGGGACAGCCTAGTATCCCAGAATGCATTTCACACCAACCGGCGGCGATGGCCGTTGTAGTATTTTGCTGTAGGACTGTTAATATGTCACTTTATTAAGTTTAAATACTTTTCTAGGTGAGAAAGTAACCATTCAGATTCCCAATATGTGGTCAGTTTATCCAAATAACGCCTGTTTGCTCCGACGTTTTGGGAGATGCGAGGAGGCGCTGGCAGGGTGAGACCGCTGAGAAGTTGGGTGCACCTCGTGGGAGTTCGCACGGCTAACGGGAAAACTACCAGACATTGTAATGAACATGAAAGCAGCCCGACTCCTGAGATGATTGGCTGGTTAACGTCTATCGTCATCCCGGGGAGAACATGATCCGATGACCATAATGTCTCTGTAGCATTTTGATGTATGATATAATTTCTAAATATAAATGTATTAAAATGAACAAATCATGAGAAAGGCTCTATGTCAAATTGGCTTCAGTCAAAGCCCAGCGCACTTTCTCAGGGCTCGGTCACCACGTGTCGCCACTTCCTGTATCTGTCATTAAAAAAAAAAAAACGGTCCAGCCATATACCAGGTTTTGACCTATTTTTGTTTGGTCGCAGCCTGCCGCTAGTGTAATGTTTTGTATTTGCGGAGCATCAAATCTCAGCAGCGCGGTCAGATCAGGCCTGTAAACTTTATCACATTTATAGCTGTAATAAAGTACAACGTGTGAGGCTTATCGACAGTACATGACTGTGTAAACTCTCTTTCTCTCATGACGCCGCCCACACGATCCGGCAAGCCTCTGAACTACGATGACGCATTCAGACTAACCACTTACCTACAGATCAAACGCTCTTCTCATTTTCATTTTTTATTCCAAACACAACCAGCTGTTTGACTGTTATCAGTGTGACTTTGATTAAGTGAATAGAAAACTAAATAAAATGTTACAGTGAAATATGAAGCTTTTACTTAGATTCAAAAACCAAAATATAGAAATATTCCATCACATGTTAAAAGTCCTGCAAGAAGAAGGTATCAAAATGCGCCTTTTCAGAAAGTTTACTATTATTATTAATGGTGCATTAATGTGTTAGCAGCACTCTAATGTTGTAGCTGGTCGAGGTAGAACTATTTAACTTCATCGTGCATCATATGTTTTGTATTTAAATGTCATGACAAGTAATTACAGCTGTCAAAAAATGCAATATTTCTATTTTAAATATGGTGGAGTAGTATGAAGTATCATTAAATGAGGTATAAGTATCTCAAAATTGTGCTAACTGACGTCCATGAACTTCCCTCCACTGGTGCTTAGACATTTGAACATTGACCTGCCATTGACTATTCTCTGTTGTTGTAACTCACAGGTACACGACCCTGTCATATCGGGCGCCGGAGATGATTAACTTGTACGCAGGGAAAGCCATCACCACTAAGGCTGATATATGGGTACGCTCCTACTTTGTGTTTCTATATATGTGTGTGTGTTATGCACACTGCAGGGCTGGTTTGTCCTGGCAGTGTCCTGTGTGTCACTCTGCCCCGACAGGTTCCTCCTCTCTCTGTCTCTCTCTCTCTCTCTCTCTCGCCCTCGCCTTGCCCCTGGGCTTTTTGCCTTCCAACAATGTTTTTCCCTCATAAAACATTAAGCGACATCATTCACAACAAAAGCCAAGACTCCCATCTCGTCGTCCCTACTCCTCCTCCCCTCCCCTCCTCGCTCGCCTGTCCTCTTCTGTTCTCCCCCTCCGTTTTGAGATAATTAGGCCCCGGTCGAGGACCTCGATAAGCTCGTGTGAAACGGGCCTCGGCTGATTGGAAGGTGTGAGGCGGAGAGGCGGGAAATAAACGCTTGGACGGCAGCCATTTTGAAGAGCGAGTGTAAATTGATGCACTAAAACCCAGGGAGTTAAAAACAGCAAGCGTATAAAGATGTGGCTGCTGATGGGACACCTCGTGCATATAAAAGGTGTTTCACTCCTCTCCTGCTGTTTTTTACAGCTTTGAATCAAGACTAAAGAAGATTAGAAGGATGGAATAAAACAATGATGAATTGTAGTAATTTAATTCTAGTAATTAAGGACATAACTTTGGAGTATTCACAATAGGGAAATCTCCACAAGGATTTCATGTAATATTAGCTTAAGTTAATGAAAGAAACCATCCAGAAGTTCACTACTTTTGCCTTGATGATGCACATTTTTGATTGTAGTTTCTTAAACGTGTTGGAGATGCAGAAACTACTGTTAATCTCATAACAAACACCAACTTCCTGTTAACTACCCCCTGCGTTCTCACTTCCTGTCCTATGTTTAGCCACGTGTTTTTAAACTATATTCAGTCATTCTTGTGTTTTGAGGTCGTGCAGTGCGGATACGCCGCCCGACTGCAGATTAGGAGTTTTAGTATCAGACTGGATTAGCTGGTTCAGTGGAGAATATCTGTCTTCAGATAGAGCGCTCAAAGGAAAACATCCCTAAATGCTGTGGCTAATTCCAAAGTCTCTTTCATCTCAAATGGCATCATCAGCAAAAAAAAAAAAAAAGATGCCGGAGCCAAATATAGCGCCAGTTGAATATATTATTTGGGAGCAGAGCGTTTTTGCATGTGGATTTGTTTTGGACAGCCATATTGCCAGGGGGACGAGACTCTGGGCCTGGGTTTTTTTAAAAGCAGCTTTTTAGCCAGTGACATAAGGAACATTAATTCTTTTGCTAAGCAGTCTTGTGCTGCTCAGTAGGGGAGAGAAAGAGAACAACATTGCCAGCGTCAGGACTTCACTTCCCAATAGAGTGGACTGCACTTGATATGTAGAGAATGTTGGTAGTAGGAGAAGTTTAGTTAACGTGTATATTTCCTGCAACTGTCATGAATACTGCAGATAATTCTCCCTCAAACAGTTAAAAAAGTACAGATTGTGTATTATAACTCAAAACTAACCAGCTAGTTAGCTCTAGTTAGTTTGGATCTTCTTCCTGTTTCTTGTATCGAGACTTAGCGCATTTTCTGGTGGTAAAAACAGAACTGAACTAGTTATTTTCAGCTGTTAAATGTCACCAGAACTGTGTGTCAAACATCAATAATTAAAGAAGTGAATGCTCGGTCAGATTCATAGTTTTGTTCACTTATGTTTTTCATCAGACAACATGTTTTG
This sequence comes from Thunnus albacares, assembly GCF_914725855.1. Classification (NCBI taxonomy): domain Eukaryota; kingdom Metazoa; phylum Chordata; class Actinopteri; order Scombriformes; family Scombridae; genus Thunnus; species Thunnus albacares. The sequence goes on along the minus strand of NC_058107.1, from coordinate 35,001,862 downwards.
TTAGTCGTAATTCTGCTGATTTTATATGTATTTTATTTTGACGTAGCATATTGAAATATATTTGAGATTTATGTCTTATTTTGTAGAAAAAGATGTGTATTTCCCTCAAAGTAAGATATTTACAAAAGTATCATTTCTGTATCCCTGTATTCCCTGACCCTAAGCGTTTAAAAAAAAATCAAACAATAAGCAACTGTGGAAGTTAGTGAATGCAGGTGTTTGACTGGACTCTTATCTTTTGTTTTCACAGGCACTTGGATGCTTGTTGTACAAGCTGTGTTTCTTCGCTCTTCCATTTGGGGAGAGTCAAGTCGCCATATGTGACGGAACCTTTATTGTTCCAGATAACTCCAAATTCTCCTTCAAGTTGCACTGCTTAATCAGTAAGTTTGTGACTTAATGTTGGTTTAAAGAAGTCCGGATAAGTGTTCCAGTGATTATTGGTAGTAATTCATTTGACTTTAGACTGATTTGGGAGATATATACTGCACTAGTACTATTTCTACTATATTTTCAGTCTATTGTGTTATGAAACACAGCTGTAGAAAAGGTTTGTTTGAAGTGGAAAGCTTTCTTTTTTTTGCCCTTTTGTGTTTTGTAAATCACTTTTTTATGAATAGTAGACACATATTTGGCCACATAAAGGAACTTGACTGTGGGTTCAACCATGTCAAAGTATAAAACAATTGCGCAGAATGCAGCAAAGAAGAATTTGTAGAGTTACATTTTCAAGAGGTATATTCTTCTTTTAACTCTACTTAAATATTTTCTATCATTAGCTAAATTGTAATTTGGGAGCACAATGTTGTTTTGTCATTTTGATAATGCTCCCTTTCTGCTCTGCTCACACACACTGATCAGTAACTGTCTTCTTGTTGTCATGCATTTACACAACTTGAGCCTGTTTGAACCAGTCATGGACTGCCAGTTATGGCAGCCCTTGTTTGCTTTCAAATTACTTCACTTCCCTGCTTGTATCTTGTGGCAGAGCTTCCCTTTTTAATTACTAGACCAACAGCTCCCCCAAGTGGCCAAATATGAAAGATGCAACCACATTGAATCCATAACTGTTGTGCTCATCATACTGTATTAAATTACCTCTCTGTCTCTAACAGGATATATGCTCGAACCAGACCAGGAGAAGAGACCAGACATTTACCAAGTGTCCTACTTTGCCTTCAAATTAGCTGGAAAGGACTGTCCAGTGCCAAATCTCTTTGTAAGTCACAAGAACAATGCAGTTGCTTGGTGTTTAGCATTTGCAGTTTTTGCTTTTTTTTTTTAACCATGATTCTGATCTTTTCTCTCCAGAACTCTCCCATCCCTACATCACTACCAGAGCCTCTAACGGCCAGCGAGGTCGCCGCAAAGAAAAGTATGACGAAAGCCAGGTACTGCTCACTGAAGACTCACTCAAAACTGCTTTCTTAATGATATACAAACTGAATAAAAGCACATTAGACATGAGAATTCAGTGCAAGAACAGTGGAAACATTACTGTACGTATGCATGTTAATTGTTATATGACATAATGAATGCTCAGTGTGTTACTGGTCAAGGAAAACAACTTTTTATTCTTTCCCCTCAGGATAACAGACTCTGTGGGCCCGACTGAAACATCAATAGCTCCCAGACAGAGGCCAAAGGCAGCAAACAGCAACGTCCTGCCGATCGCAAACACTGTCACCCCCGTCAAGATGACCGTGCCTTCAGCACCCGTCAGCAACGGCCAGAAAGGTTTGTTAAACATCAGTGAGACTGATATTTTTTTTATCTTTATCAGACATTCAGTGACTTGACAGTAGATTTTCATCAGAATAAAGAACATTTTAATCAATGAAATTTACAGTAATATAAAGAGAAATATAAAATGTGTATATGTATGAGATAAAACTGAATACCTTAGTTTGTTTTAAAGGTGGAATACATACGACATTCAGCCCCATTAGATGTCTGCAAACAACTATCTGCTGTGTAAAGAAACAGATGAGTAATGGTGACCTGAGCAGTGAATGAAGTCACACTCCCTCTGTGTGTGTGTTGTAATCAGTCTCTGTTCTTTGTTTTGATAGCTGGTCCAGCTGCACATGCATGTGAGTGCATGTGAGTCCCCCCAGAATCCGCTTTCAACATGGCTGCCGGGTCACAAATTTTCTCATATTATAGCTAAACAGTACACTAAAATATGTTTCTGAAAACGTATGAAATAGGCGATGCAGTAACAGAAACTTGATCCATATTTTATGAGCACTTCCTAGTTTGACAGTTTGATGTGTGTGTTCAGATGTCGTTTTCTTTTGTTTTTTTCTCAACTTTATTGAATAAACTGGTGCTCTAGTGCAACATCTAATGGGGCTGAATGTTGTATATTGCACCTTTTAACTGCCATAACAGGTCTGACTGAGCAACCTTACTTTTCAAATCCAGGTTTTAAAAATCATATTTTTGAGTTTCTGCACTCAGAAAGACTTTTCAAGTGAGAGAGAAATGTCATATTACTTCAGTATAAAATTCAGGATATATCTTAACTATTTGTGATGTCTGAATACTCAGATATTAATGTTTTCATGATAGTCATGTATCTGAAAATCATTCATTTCTGCTTTAAACATTTATCAGGCGTCTGGTTAAACTTCTGTTGGATTACGTCCCTGAAACGGTTTTCAGAGGAATAAATCCATGAATCTATATCTACCCACACAGCTCCCACCCCCGGCTCTGCTCAGCCATCCATTCAGCCCCAGCCCCAGCCCAGCAGTCAGCAGCACCGAGTCCTGCAGCAACTGCAGCCCGGTGACCTGCGTCTACAGCAGTTGCAACAACAACAACAACAACAACATCACCACCAACAACAACAAGCAGTGCAGCAACAACATGCAAATGCACAGCAACTCCAATACCTCCAGGTATAGTCAAGTCATTACCCAACCGCTGCTGCTTTCTGAAAATGTCACCAAGAGAAATGTTACAGCGTTGTAATCTCTTTAACAACCCTCCTCCAGTATCAACAAGCTGTGCAGCAGTCCCTCCAGCTGCAGCAGCAACAGGTCCTGCTCCAGCAGCAGCAGCAGCAGCAGCAGCAGCAGCAACAGATGATGATGCAGCCGATGTACCAGCAGCAGGTTGCTCAGGCTCAGGCCCAGGCCCAGGCCCAGGCTCAGGCCCAGGCCCAGTACGCTGCCATGGTGAGTTCTGTCACAGGGTCTGCATCAAAGACTCGGGTTAGATCTGCTGCTTGAATTTGCTCACGTTCAAACCCATTCAAGCATTCGAGGGTGCCTCGAACTTAAAATCATCACAGAATTTTCAGAGCCGGAGTATTTCATCCAACTCTGCAATAAATAGCTTGAGCAAATGACAGCGAAACACATGGAGACGCAGCATGAAGTAACACGAAGCCGAATATTTCATTTAATGTCAGGATGGCCGAAAATTGCTCTCTCTGTTTCAAACACTGGCAGACAGTCCCTCTTCAGTGGAAATGCTTCATTTCTGTGCCAAGCAGCATTGGAAGCAGACGCTCAAACTTCCTACTGACCCCCGTCCAAGTATTCAGAAAACTAGTATTTACGCAGATACTGCATCAACCACACAAACACAGGTCCTCCAAATACGCACTGTTAGGGCGGCACAATTTTTAGCTCGTTTCCCACCGAACGAGTACCATCTGTTTTATTTCAGAGGCAATCTGGTCCGAGCGAAGCCACGAGGGGATCGAACAGAGGGTGAAATCGAGCAGTTTCCTCTGTGTTGCATCCTGACATATGAAGCAGTTCGCAAGCAGGGGAAGAGAGCACCTCTTACATTTACTGTTCTTATTCCCAGGAAACCAGCTAAATATTTAAAAAAAAACAAAACAGCATTTCTTTTGTGAACTTAGACCAGCTTTGCTAAGTGACTGCAGATTTGTTATACGGTGTAATGATCACCTCCTTAAAGAGAATTCCCATAAAAATATTTCTTCTGTATGCTTTGAGTAAAACATGTAAGGGGTTTCTTGCAACTTGCAGATTTATCACTGACTTTGCGGAGCTCTTTTAGCCTTTTTTAGACTGTAGTTTTGGTGTTTTGGCACCTGTCCAGCACCAAACGATATACATAGTGATAACGCAGCTTTAAAATTGTCAGTCAGTGTTTCAGGTGATCTTTTATTGCATTTGGAACTTGGTTCATTTTGTTCAGTTTGGTGTCCTACGTGCTGTTTGACTTTCATTCCCTCGTCCCTCCCCCTCCACTGTGTCCCCAGCTTTCCAAAATCCAGAACTGGTTTCTAACAACATTTCATCATCTATCTCGGTCATCATTGTGCGCGCCATGAAATCAAAAGTCCGTCCCTCATTCCCTTCCCCCTTTTCTCCCTCTCTTCCTTCCCTAACAGCTGCACCAGTACCAACAGGCCTTTGTCCAGCAGCAGCAGCAGCAACAACAACAACAGCATCAACATCTCCAACAACAACAACAACAACAGCAACAGCAGCAGCATCACCCCGCTCAGCAGCCTCTCCCCTATCTGTCGTCCCCTCTTGAGTTCCAGATCCCACTGGGTTCCTACAATGCAACCACACCCACTGCTGGAAGTGGAGCCGCAACTGGTCAGATGGGGGGACCGTCACCTGTGGATCCGTCATACACTAACCCCAGGTAACGTCCCCTGCAGGTCAAACCAAAATCAAGCGTTGGAATATTTTTATCACCTTGATTCTTCATATTGTCACTGAAGGCTCAGATTCAAACTTTTTTTCCCTTCTACAAGGTTTTAAAAGCGTCTTATGTCTGTAGAACCACTAATACGTAATTCAGTATGAAAGTCAGTCCATGAAAATCAAAGTTCATGTCAAGCCACATGTAAAAAATTCCATGTTTGATTTATAGCCCAGCTACCCTTGTAGCATAAAAAGCCACAGTTTTTTTAGGGCTGCAGTCAACCCAATAAAATCTTGGTCGACTAAAATCGTACATAATCTTCAACTAATCGCTTAGTCGCGCGCGGGGGCACTGTAACGGGACAGAGTGCACAGTAAACTCAGCAGCTACACATTTCTCTGTTTTGTGTCTTCAGGTTATGCTAACCCATTGTTGCTAACTTTGGAGCTAACCTCCTTCACTTTTCCAGCATTTGGGGAAACAACAGACGTGACTTTTTAGCATTTATTAACCGACACACTGTAGTCTGTACTGTACTGACAACTTACTACTAACCCTTTCCTCTGCCCCTCTCGTATCCACCGTCACTTCTCTGCCGCTCTTTCCCGCTCGCTACGCAAATATGCTCCTTAACGGAGTTACACGACCAGTGGTTTCCCAGGCAACAACAGACGGAACAGCGCTGCACAAAGACTCCCAAATGCTATCGATTTCCGAATGAACGGATATTCATTCGGATATCAAATATTAAAAATATTTTTTTGGCCTGGCGGGGGTTCTCGTTGTGTCATTATGGAGAAACACAGATTCAGTAAACGTTCAGTAAACGTTGAGTACAGTTAGACCCAGCAGTCTCCGTTAGGTTGGGCGAGTTCAAAGTTATGAAAACAACGGGGGTGTTTTGAGTACACCCCCGTTGTTTTCTCAGGTAATTTGTTAGTCTGTCCCTCCCGCCGCATGAAATAATGGATTAATCCTGGAAAGCTGTTGATGTAGCACTTTTCTCCTCATGAAAATAACACGGAGATTATTCGACCAATGAAAGTTTAGTCGGACGAGAGCATATCGACCAGCAGACTAGAGCCCTAGATTTTTTTCTCTCCACAATAAATAATCATGATTTCAGTTAATTCAAATTATTTAACATTAATTATAATGTAAGATGACAAAACCTTAATGAAGTATTTTGGCTATTTTTTTAAAAGAACACTTACTGGACATTTTCCAGAGCTTTCAGCCACATCTTGAGCATTTTCTTTCTTTTATTAAATTAGTTTCCTGAATTGTGGATATGTGTAAAATCAGTAAAAACCTGTGACTTTTTAGCTACAATATCCTATTAAACAAAGTTCTTTATAAATATTTAAAAACAGTATTAAAACTTAAAAACAACATTGTTTTTGTGCCTGTTGTGTATATTTTTATATATACAAGCTTCAAGACTTTTCTATAGAGAGCAAAGATGTCTTCCCTCCGCCCTCTTTTGGTTTTAACTATAAGTCTCATTTGTGCGGCAAAACATGTGATTCTTTCTGTAACAGGATGTTGTTGTTGTTGTTGTTGTTGTCTTCTCTCCACAGTAGAAACCCTCTGCTTGCCTCCGACGGGATCACCCCGCCCGCTCAGAGCTGCAACAGTACAGTCAGTAACCCCCCCGACATGTCTCGCTGGAACCCTTTCGGAGAGGACAACTTCTCTAAATTGACCGAGGAGGAGCTGATCGACCGGGAGTTCGACATGCTCAGAGCAAGCAAGTGACCCTTTTCATTCGTTTCATTGCTTACTACTAAACTTTTATAGAGCCCTTCCAATAGATTTACTTCTTCTCACTGATTGTCTGGCAGTTGCAGAGATGAAATATCAAACATTTTACACTTTTTAAGGAGTTCTTAACAGTGTGAGAGCATAATTGCTATTTTCTAATGACCGGCTGCACATACTTAAAGGATAAATGTGTATTTTGCTGCAATCCAGATTAAACTTAATAAAAATATCTAAATATATTGCAAAAAATAACAAAATCAGAGGACTTTGAAGCCTTGGTGGAAGTTTTGAGCTCCCTGATTGCTTCCTACTTTAATAATATTTCATCATAACTGGGTGAGTTTGTACAGGGAACAACAATGGGCTCTAGTTTGACAAAAGAAGGTTTTTGAAGAGAATTCACGTGTAACAATCACCATAAGTTTCAGCATATTTTATTAACGTGCACTATTCTAAATGGAAAAGGAGTATTTTGTACTCAGTGTCTGTTTATGTATTTATTTTCTCTGGTGTCATAGCTGTAGATCTAATTAGCTTCCCCCTCTGTGATCTTCTACGTACAGAAAAGCCAGTGGAGAGAACCGCCAGTGTGGAAACCGACCGGCCGCAGCCTGCCGCCTCCACCGCCAAGCCCCTCCCACCGGAGGACCTGTTCGGCTCAGTCCCGTTCGTGGCCAGCGCAGGCAAGTCTTAGAAGAGTCTCTACCGTGAGGACCCCAACACTGTGGAGCCACCTGCCCCCCCTCTCTCTCTGCCCTCCCCTATCCCCTCCCCATCCCCTCCACCCCCCCCACCCTTGTCCAGCTCTTCTGTTCACCTCCAGTCAGGAGCTCCCACGCCACACTGACCCCAAAAACCAGTGATCAGACAGATTTTTTTATTTGGTTTCCCAGTGTCAGTCAGCAGGTTAGTTGTGCTTCTGTTACCAGTATGAAGTATAGTGAGGAGGCGGGTCGAGCTTCCGGTGACTTCTGTTCCTAAATTAGAGGAGGAAAAGCAACGTGCATTAACAAATTGATAAAGCACTTCCTGAATTCACTGGAGTCAGTTCTGGCTCTTCATACTTAGCTTGGGGGTGATTTTTTTTTTTTTAACCGCCTCGCTATAACAAACATTTATGCAAGTAACAGGAACAAGCGAGACTCTTAACGCCGCCGGGGTCTGGGGTTACATTCCCCGTCTAGATCAAACAGTCGGAGCGAGGTACGCATCACGGTGAGGCGCTTTGCATAAAATAAAATTTTAAAAAAATTTTAAAGAAAGAAATGCGTAAGAAATTTTGTCTGACTAGAGCGAAAACGTCAAGAACACAGCTGGATGAAACTAAAAGCAATATGAACATAACGAGTCTGAAGTGACGACCCGTCGGTGTAAAGAACACGACGACACGCGCGGTTGGTACTGATGAGGGCTGAGTGATGTCGACATTTTCACGATGATTTCAGCCATAAGATACAATCGTTCATTAAAAACAGTTTTGAGACTTACACGAATCATTAGCACTTGTTGGTCTGTCATGGCTTGATTATTTTGGGGGGGATTTGTTATATTTGCAGTAAGAATTTCACAAAATTGTATATTTTTTTTTCACATTTACTAGTTATTCTAATGTCTACTTAAAGAAGAGTTGAAAGTGTGAACAAAGCTGCAGATTGAAGTGATTCTAGCGTTGAGCTTCTCTCCGCTCCATTTATTCAGAATTTATTCTAAGCAAATATTCATACATAAAACTAAAATACCTGACACACGACTGTCAGGTGATTTCTTCTTGGCTTCCTGGTTCTGAGCCCGTTGTTTTTTTTTTTTTAGCGCTTCAATCTAACCTCACTCAGCCCTGGTACTAATAAACTCCAATTGGGAGAAAAAAAAAAAAACACTTGAACTTCCAAAGTTGTGGCTCTTTGCCGTTTGTTTACATTAAAATACCGCTCTTACCCTCTTCGGCCATTAAAACTGCAATGCAAAGATTCCTTAAAATGTTTTTTTTTTTTTTTAGGGATGAAGCCTCGTTATGTTCTTGTGTGGACTGTGCACTTTACTGTTGGAGGCTAACATCGGCTATAATATAACCTGAAAATTAGTTCTCATTCGGCTTAAACTAACCAGTCAGACTGCATGCGGTTTAACCCCGACACAGATTATATCCTCAGTATAACAATGTGAATAAAGTGCAGTATTTCTACATATCGGTGGCAGCAATAAGCTTTTGTGCCTCTGTACTCTTCCTGCTCCTTCAATGTGAATTGGTTTTTTGATAGGCAATTTAGAAACGCTGTTTGTAACTCATAGAATATATTTAATGATAAACAGTATCAACGCTAAGACACTTAGATATTTTTTAGAGGAGAGTAGATTTTTTTTTTGTTTGTTTTTTTCTACAGTAAATTCATCTCTTGTGTCCTTACACGCAGGCTTAATGCAAGTCCAGTGGCTACAGTTTAGAGTAGAATACGACAAGATAACGATGCAATATAATCCTCTAAGCACTTGAATGTAAGTGTGGGAATATTTTAATGTCTTCACTGGTTACTTAATGAATATAAAAATCCTATTTGAGTTCTAATTGGATCAAAGGAAAAACCAAAAAAAAAAAAAAAAGAAGAAGAAGAAACCAAACAGATTGAAGGGAATTTTATACTGAATTAAAAAAAACCCAGAACGGTCCATTAAACCCAGTTTGTTGGGTTTGTCTGGGTGTCATTCCTACAGGCTGGCATGAAAAAATTTGGCAACTAATTTTTGATCAGCCTTTAAACTTCCTGTTTTTGTGCCATCGCAGCAGTGTGTCAGCTGGTTGTTTCAGTTTCAGGTGATTCTTTTGTTGTTTAGTTTGTGTGTAAAGACACACACACACCCGCTGGCTTTTAAAACCAGCTGATTATTGCCATATTTTCTTTTTTTTTTAAATGTAAGGATGATTTTTGTATGGTCTGTGTCTTTTTGGTTGAACTTTAGTCAACACAGCAACACTAGCGTGTGGTCAGCTGCTGATATTTGTGTTTTAGTTACAGTAGTAGCCGTATATATATTTCTCTTAAGGCAGAGCAAATTTAATCGTCGTCATTTTTAAACTACATCCTCAGACACCGTTTAGCTTCTGTGTAACAGTCAATAGAAACACTTTGTGTAGCTCCACTCACTGAGGGTTAACTCAGCCAATCAGGGCAGCGCAGCCTCGGAGCGATTTCAAGTTAAAGCCTCTATGAGTAGAATCAAAATATTCCTGATACGGGATTTTTGAGGCCGATATCTGATATCAGTACTAGAGACTGAACCATATATTGTTTGATATCGATTTTTAACACAAACTCACGACATTTTGATAAGGTTTCATTATCAAATAATTGTGACCAAGAAACATACTGAGCAGAACATTTTACAGTGACAGAGACGCTTCAAAATAACCTCAAACAAGTCTTGAAACTTATTAGCGACATGCAGGCTGATCCCAGTGTATCCTGTTTAGCTAATATCGATTGTTTGGTCTCTTATTTCCAACTTTGGTGGCTCTTAGTGGAGTTATCATAAAAAGATAACAGCACACAGCTTGAAAGATGCTTTAATTTACTAAAATTCTACAAGTGGAGGCTTTAACAAAAGTCACAATATGCTACGGTGGTAATGCTAGCCGTTCAGCTAGCGGTTCGGCTAGCAGTACAGCTAGCGGTTCAGCTAGCTTGCGCAGCGAACCGCCGCAGCAGCAGTTGTGGATTTGCTGCTTGTGTGACGGCACATTTATACGTCTGTTTTTTTAACTGCAGTTATTAAGTATCAACCTTTTTTTTTTTTTTAGAAATACAAAGTGTTTCTTTTTTTTTTAGTGGTTGTCGTAGTTGTTTGGTTCCCATTTCTAGTTACAAAGTGCCTTTGTGTGGCATTTTTATTTACCTCGCCAACAATGCTGACAAGAGATTTCAAAGGAATAAAATTCTCCTCTTAGATCACATTTGGCTCAAAAATTAAAGGTTATTTAGTAGAGTTGAACTGAAGGAAAACGTACAACCAGTCGGCAGGTAAATGATGGTTAAATCTACCCAGTGCTGACGTGTTGTTGACCAGCCTGTCAGAAGAACTAATGTCATGTTCACGTCCTGTGGGAGTTTCCAACTCTGTTATCGTTCATGTCAACACCGAAGTTGTAACTACGGGAGACGAACTCGGTGCTTAATGAAATGAATGTGCTTGATAAGGATCTATTGTTGAAGGTAATTCAACCCAAATTATATATTATATATTCTATATTGTCAATGCACAGTATTTTTAATTAACCCTCCCTCGACCAAACTTTCAATCCTACAACTGTCTTGTTGGATGACATGAACGTTTGCTATTATTGATCCGTTATGATGTGAACACGACATCAGTTGGCTGGTGGTTAAAGAAGTTTTCCTGCTGCCTGATGTACCTGATGTTAATCCGACACACTATAAATCAGCTTAATAGGAGTTTGATGAGAACTGACACATTGGTTCTCTAAACTGCATTAATCCTTTTTAATTTGAAATCAACTGGCTGATGGCACGTTCGGTAGTGTAAATGTTAACAGTTGCGCTGAGAGGAATGCTTGATGAGAGCGTGCTGATGATACGATGACATTTTTTTGATTTTTTTTGTTGTTGTTGTTGTTTTTCTTATATAAATCCATACAATCCTAAAGGGCTGTATGTTTGTTAATCCTCACTGTGCTGCTGTTGTTCCGCCTTTTAGTGCAGCAAGTGATAAGATGAACCCATCTTAAGTCATCCATGCAGACATGAATCATACGTTATTTTTTTTTTTTTGTACAAATGTATTAATGTACTTTTAGCTGAAGGTAAGTTTAAAGATAACTGTTAATGTCGCCTGATGCTTCTGTTCCACATTTCTGCTCATTTCACTGCCTGCTTTTATCGGGAATTTGTGGTTCAGGTTTTTTTTTTTGTTTGTTTTTTTTTGCTTTTATTTGCTTTTGTTTCTTTTCATTTTTCATTTTTAGTAAGACAGCCATACTCAGAAACATCTTGTTCATGTGTATTGGTGGATGGATCTATAGTTTGGACAAGGCGAACCATCAAAGCCAAAAAAAAAAAAAAAAAAAAAAGAAAAGTGAAAGGGACAACCAGAAGCCGTTAACTGGACTTTATTTTCTTTTTTAAAGTGCGAGGAAACGTTGAAAACAGCATCCCAGGATTTACGGGATGAACGAGTAAACATAGACATTGAATATGTTGTTATATTATTGTTTCCACTTGCAAGTTTTCTGTGCTTTTTTTTTTCCCTCTTGTCACAAGGGTGTGGTTTCCCCCCTTTTTTTTTTGTCAGCTTTACATCCTGCTGAGGAGATTAGAAAGCCTCAGAACAGATCACTAAAACTTTGGGAACTTTTTTTTATTTTAATTTTAATTCATCTCATTAGAAGTGTTGTGGGGGGAAAAAAAAAATGTTACAACTCTTCATAAACAAAGTTTTAGTTGTACTAGAAATCAGCAGCAGCTCCTGGTACCTCTCTCCTGCAGAAAGAATACAACCTATAGATCAATAAGTTGTCTTATACATATCTTGTTTTTTTTGCAACAGACTATGTAAAAGGTCCTGTATCATACTGTGAGTGTGAATGTATTTCTTTATAGAATGTTACTGATAAATAAAAAAAACATTTAAAAATCAAAATACACTTTTGATTCCTTTTTTTTTTTTTTTAAATAGCTCTATTTTAAAGTATTTGGAAAGTTTTAGCGTCTTCTCCACCACTTTACACACACGAGCAAGATGTTCCTGTTGTTAACATGGCTGTCTTTATGTGAGCTGTCTGTTGTCCGATGAAAACGCCAACAAAGCGGGTTTTTTTCCAAAGCGGGGAAAGGTGACGCTCAAAACAAATGTCGGGTTCGTCCGGGACAAACAGGTGTATGAAACATTAAAAAAAAACATAAGCAGCATCGATGGTGGTAAAAACCTTACATTTATTCGTGTTTATCTGTGATCTTACATTGTCATTTTTCCTTCTTTTTATAGTGTTATTTCAGTCATTTACATAATTTATGTAACACATGGTGAGTTTAAGATGCCTCCTTTCAGGTATAAGCATCAGAATGTCTTCTTAAGGTCTTAAAGGTCCTTAAAATTTATATTGTAATATATATATTTCAAATTAAAGTTGAAGCGATAAATAGTCTTATTTTGAAATAGAATTTAGCGATCGAACGATAATCAGTTCAATAAGCTGTTATTAGATGGAGTAAATATATAAAGACAAGAATCCTCCTCTCGTGTCAATCGAGGAGGTTTCTACAGTCCTGTTAGAGTAAAATCATATAAATTTGATCTATTTCTGATTTCCACAAGTGGAGGTCAGAGGTGTAGGGGGAAAAAAGGTAGAACGGTCTTTTCAAAATAAATCATTTTAATGTATAAAATGTCAAAAGAAATTGTGAGAAAAATTCACAGATATCAAAGTTTCATCTTTAAATTTTTTGGCAGCAGTCTTACAGTAATTGGAGGATGTAAAATGCTAAAACTCTGAAATGTGATATGAGAGTAAACCTTCAAGTCATAATGCAAATAATAGCAAAGTGGGCCTTGAAATATGTTTTTACAAAAATAGGATTGAAACAAGTCACATAAATAATTTACATTCTCATTTTGAATAATAATCAGATGAACAAGCTGTAAATATACAGAACAACTTTTGTATAATTAACAGTAAGATAGTTGAAATTCAGAGTTCCTGCTGATAAAATATTATATTTACTTTGTAAACAGTCTCTGCTTTAAAAAAACTGATCCTCTGATTTAGTTCATTTTATAAAATACAGAAGAGCGATCAAAGGAGTAGGACGATTTCAATATTTCTCTCCTTTATTAAACCTTTAGAAAAGACTGATAATGTTTTTACTTTGCTTATTGATATTTGAGTCTATTATCTATCTACTATTAGAGACCAAACAGGGAAGGAATCTGTGGTCTCAACCGTTTTAAGTTTAGTGTCGTCATTCTTTTGATCATCTGACCTGTCGTTATTCCTTCTCAAAGACACATATCCTCTCTGTCAAAGTGGAAAAGACATTAACCATTAACAATCTGGAGAGTTTCTAAGTGATTTTTCAGAATAAAACTAAAGTGGAAGCCAGAGGTGGAAAAAAACCCACAGTCCTTTCAAACAGAAGCAGCAGTTTGTAGCCGTCTGTCTTTCATATAATTTGCATTTAGTGTGGATGTGATGAGAAGTGTTGATACTTTATTGAAAAGTTAGCAGCAACATATAATTATTATTATTTCTGATTAATTGTTATAATATATATTCAGATTTAACCAACATTTGCAGGTAATCAACTATATAATCACAATTTTATAATAATTAGACGACATAGAAGAGAAAAAATCAGCAAATTCTCACATTTGAGAAGCTGAAATGTTTATTTTTTTTGACCTTCAGCTACAATATTTTATATCATTTTACTGTGAGCAAGACTTATTTTTTTTATATAATAAAATGAGCCTCATTCATTTGTTTTCAGCAACCTTTGGCTTCAGAGTGACACCAGAGTCGTGTAAATGTCGGTTCTCTCCACATCATCTTCATCAAATCAGTCCGGAGGTTTGACCGCGTGAGAGCGGAGACGTCTCTAAGCTCCTGCTGCTGTCGGACAAGAGAACAATCACACGCACTTATTTGTATCTCTGAAAAGTCCAACACAGCGTGTAATCCTTCAGCTTTCCCCCCCTCCACCCCACTCCCCCCCACACCCCCCTCCCCTCCCCCTTCAAAGGAACATCAACAAAACAAATTTGTGTGTTAGTTTGACATCTTCTCATCATGATTAGAGACGTCGTGTTGTTTTGCTGAGATCTCTTCACTCCGAGAGGTCGAATGATTACAAGTTATAATCTGTGATTCAGACGGGTTGAAGCGAACAGATGCAGAGCACCTTGTGTTTCCTGCATTAATGTTTTATTCCAGAGAATATTTTTTTTTTATTGCTGCCTTGTTTCATTTATTAACAACAAAGCTTTTGGCTTATCTGTCATCACGTCCTGCCAGTTTGGACGGTTGAAGACGTGGAGAAGCTTCCATTTTTGTGTTCACAGCAGGGGATCCTTTCTAATGTAGAGCTTCCACTAATAGGGAACAATAAATTGGCTCTTTGTGTATGGCACAATTTCTTTTCAATATAATTGGAGACTATCCACTTGCTAATTAGGCTAATTTTCTAAGTCGCCATTATGCAAATCTCTTGGAAATAAATTTACACAAGGCACACATTTTTTCATCAAATGCCAAATATGCGTAAGAATTTATAGAAACGTTGAAGTAAAGGGTGGGAACTGAAGAACAAAGCTTATTTTTTTTTTTTTTTTTAAATCTGAAGAAGTGACTGAGAGCTTAAATCTTTTTCACCAGGAGAGATTTGACTTTAAAAGTAATTTATGAATCTTGAAAAGCTTTGGCGTCTTAATGTCTTCAGCCTTGTAAGCTCTGCTCTTCTTATTGCAGGGTCAGAGCAGAGAAGTCAGAGCAGCTTTTAGACCATATTGAGTTTTGTGATTCCCTTTCGCTGCTCCTTCTGCTTCGATATTGGACAAACTTGGGATTTGTATTTGTTGAAAAATGATGTCATGAAGGACTTGGGGAGGGGGGGAGGGGGAGAGGGGGGGGGGGATCCAGATATAAGCCAAGTAATCCTGATCCTAATGCCACGTATAAGAAGGCCAAGAGGTGTCGTTAGGAAATGAAAACTTCTGGCATCAAGAGTCTCCTGCTTTCACTCATCTCGTTATTTTAAAACTGATAAAACGTGAAAGAAACTGAGGTTGAAATGCAAACAAAGAACACTGGAAACCCCCTTTAACTCTTATATCTTTGTCTCGTCCCTGCAGGCGCCAACGTGATAACGGCCGAGCAGACCAACGAGGAAGTCGGCGTTCCCGCGCCCGTCTCGACCCCTGCGGCGGATCCGCAGCCGCCAGCGGCCAAGGAGCACAAAGCAAGCAGGAAGAGCAACTGCAGACCGGGCGAAGAGTCCGAGAGCGACTTCGAGTCCGACCCTCCTTCGCCGAAAAGCAGCGAGGATGAAGAACCGGAGGAGGACGAAGGCCTAAACAGCGAGCACGGCGACGACACCGAGCCGGAGAATTTAGGGCAGAGGCCCCTGCTGATGGACTCCGAGGAAGAGGGCGAGGAAGACGAAGACAAGCATAGCTCTGATTCAGACTACGACCCCAACAGAGTTAAAACCCGCTCAAAGAAACCTGCGGGCGGTAAAGGAGCTGCTGCGGCTACCAGGAGGAGTCCTCGGGGGGACGCCGGCATGACTCTGATCACTCCTCCCGAGTCGCCCAGCAGAGCGAGAGCCGCTTCGGCCGTGGATGCTGTAGATGTTTTCGGTGCCGTTCCCTTCCTCGGAGGAGACTTGCCTGCCGGACCTTCGGAGAGCACGGACATCTTTGCCAAAGCGCCTTTCAGGCAAGTCAGCCAGGAGCAGCAAGCCACGGACGAGTTTGATGTTTTTACCAAAGCGCCGTTCAATCGGAACCTCTCCAAGTCAGGCAAGAGCGGCAGCGACGTTCCCATGGGCCAGACGCCGCCCATTTCCCCCGAGAGCATTGACATTTTTGGCTTCTCTCCCTTTCATCCGGGCCCCACCGATCCGCCTCCGACCACGTCTAGAAGCGCAGAAGATATCTTCCGGCCGTCTTTTGAGGAGTCGAGTCCTCAGCAGCAGAGGCTGAAGCAGCGCAGCCTCCAGAAGCTGTCGTCACGCCAGAGAAAAACCAAGCAAGAGGCGTCAGCCGGCAGCAGCAACGGCAAACGGCACCACGGTACGCCGACGGGAGGCCGCAAGACCAACAAGCCCACTTACCGCACGCCGGAGCGAGTCCGCAGACACAAGAAGGTCGGCCGCAGAGACTCGCAGAGCAGCAACGAGTTCCTAAGCACCTCTGACTCTAAAGAGAACATCAGTGTTGATATAACCATGTCTGAAGGGAAAGACAAAGGAGCCTCTCTGCCGGTAGACGAGGTTCTTTTAGACCCATTCGGCGCCAAACCTTTCCATCCTCCGGACGGCAGCCGTCACGGCCAGTATCAAGGTCTCGCTGACAGCAAGGGCGACATGGGCACGGCCAACGGCAAGACCTGGAGTTCTCTTCACGGCGCTCTCGGTGAAAGCAAAGTCATGGATGATTTCGGGGCGGTGCCCTTCACAGAACTGGTCATCCACAGCGGACCTCAGCAGCTGCAGCACCACCACCAGCAGCAGCAGCAGCCTCCGCCCTCGCAGCCGGTGGAGCTCGACCCGTTCGGAGCTGCACCTTTTCCCACGAAGCAGTAACTTTCCCTGCATCTTCCCACTCTGCCTGAGCTTTTTTTTTTGTTTTGTTTTTGGTTTGGGAACATCTTCAATCATGTCATTGGATGACAAAACTAACAATGTCCTAACGCTTTTTTTTTTTTTTTTTTTTTTTAATACATCTCTCAGTTTGAGTAACAAAAACCTAAATCCTGTGGAGTGCGAGTGATGTTTCCACATATCTTTCAGCTGTACCTGTTTGCTGAGAAGCCTTTTTATGCTGCATCTTTAACGCTTGTAAAGACGTTTGAACCGGAAAAAAAAAAAAAAACCCCACTCGAAAAATCTGTACTGTGATTATAAGCTTAATGTTTGACCGCTTGACTCGCTGCAAAAAGCTCTTTACGGCCTGCCTTCTGATCTACCGATATGTTGTTGTTGTTTTTTTTTTAGCACCACGAAGCCTTACCTGAGCTTGGCGCTCTGCCTCGCTGCACAGTACCTCGGAAACCCTCGACACACACACACACAAAACGGCTCGCGTTGCCCTTTTGGTGTCGTTGGAATCATTTGGGAGTTTTCCTTAACCACTTTTGTTTTATCCTTATTAGACCTATGCATACTTTCACAGTAGTCTTTACGCAGCTGAATGTGGCTGTGATTTGTGTTGCATTACACTTGGAAATACTAGAAGGGATTTATTGTACTTCCTTGAAAAAAGATGGATCTGTTATTTGGGGACAGGTTTAAATTTAGACTCTTAACTGTTTTGTTTTTTTTTCAATTTTAGCAACTTGTATTTAAGTACAGTTATTTTTTTTAGCTGTTTCCACTCATTCTGTTAGAAATAAGGAAGAAATGAAACACAAAGCCACATTAGATCACTAGTCTAGGGTTTGTGTTGTTAAGATCTTTGACCCCCCCCCCCCCCCCCCCCCCTCCCCCTTATAGAAGCTTGCAAGCTCTACTGCTATTTTCTCAGCAACGGAAGTGCTTTCAACTGTAGATTTCATAACATTTACAGAAACATTTTACGCTTGAGAATAAATGGGGAATTACACCATCGGTTACAGGATGATAGGACCTGGTGGTATTCTATATATTTATTTATTATTGTTAACAAATCCCGTTTTAAAAAAAAAAAAAAAGACCAAAACCAACAACTTCTCTCAATACTTTCCCCCCACACTGCCTGTGGCTTTATAATTTAAGAGAAGGTAATAAAGCAATTAGTTGGGGACTATTTTCAGTGGTGGATTAATCCACGTTTGGTGCTCGGGTGAGTATTTCTGGACACTATACTCGTAAGTGTTGGTTTTCATCTTTTAATGGGATTTTTTTTTTAGCAACAAAAATATGGAATATCACCCGACTTATTCCTTCTGGAGGTGGTTCCGCTGCCGCCGGATGAGGTGAATTGACGAGTTCATAAAGGGAATAAAAACAAACAAACAACCATTCGTCTCCATGAAAGCACTTTTCAGCGCTGACTTCTTCCATGAACTAGATCTCTGTGTGCATCTACATCGACGGCCTTAAGCACTGCATTTTACCTTCACGACCAACAATCGGCACATTCATGAGTTACACCTGCAGGTTGCTGTGTTTTCACCAGTGGAACCATTTGATACAACTACTTTCCATTCTTCTTCTTCTTCTTTTTTTTTTGTTTTGTTTTCTTTTTCCTTCTCCACAAGGGTAAATCTTATATTGTATTTATCATGCTATACTGCTGTTTGATGCAATAAAAAGATTCATCTCAGTGCAACGTGAAGTTGAATTTGAAACAAAGCACACTTAAAAAAAACAAACACTTTTAACAGTACAAGGTTAATTTTTTTTTATTTTAGCGTCAAGTTCAGCAGTTTTTGATTGCTCAGGTATGAAAAGTCAGGATACAAAAATTTTCTGCTGCTACAAAATGAGTCTTAAGGCCAAATCGACACAGAAAGCTTATCGGAAGAAAGACAAAAAATATGTTGTTTTTTTTTTTAGAGAAACTGTTACAAACTGTACAGAGCAAGTCTGCAAGTGAATAATTTAAATAATGAGACGTAGACATATTGAAATCTTAACACCAAAGAACATTCGTCTCGGTCTAAAAACTTAAAAACATTAAATACCACAGAAAACAAATGACATTCATTCCAAAATTAAACACCATTTAACTGTAATTAAGTGATTACAATTAACATTTACTGTAAATTAAGACTCATGAAAGTACTGTAATATTTGCGAAAATGTTTATATTACTGAAATTTTGAGCAGTTTGAAGATGGATGTGTTTCATTTTGGAACGAAGGCATTAAAATACAAATAAACAACGAATGAACGACTTTTAACATTGCACATCACCCTAAATGAGCTTGAGAAAAAAAAAGTACTGTGAGTGTTTTACCTACAGCGGAGGATTCTCTCGTCAGTTCAGGCAGAAAAAAAAAAACAAAATCTAACAACAGTTGTAGCTATGGTGACGATGAGAGTAAAAACCACTAAAATCATCAGAATCTACAGCAGATAACAGGAGAGAAAAGTTGCAGTTAAAATATAAACTGCAATACATGTCGATTTAAAACAAAAAACAACTTAAATCAGTGCCTGAATTTTTAAAAACCAAACTGTGTCCCAATTTCAAACTAATTTTAACTGTTTTCAGAGCATATTTGTGCTTTTAAAAAACGACATATTTTACTGTAAAAATGCCTCAAATATGAGCACAGTGATGACGGGTTTTATTGTCCTTTAAAGCTGAAATAAAGAAGCTGTTAGAACATTGTGGATGGTGACGCTACATCTCTAGAGACAAAAACAATACAAAAATTGTACGTAATAAATAAAATAAGCACTCTATTTAATAGGCAGGAGCTTTTTTTTCCAAACACTGACATTAATCTCTACTTGCTTTGTACAGTTTTCTGTTGGTTTATAATCAAAATTTATGTAGAAAAACACTTTTCAGTTGCCTATAAATATCTATTAGTATACAAGAAACAAACGTACTTTCTCTATTAGCTGCTGTCGACGTGAGTACACGGTGTAGACGTCAGCGTTGGTTTAAAATATGGAATTGGGACACAGTTTTAAAAAAAAAGGTCTAAAAGTCTCACTAGCAGCCTCTAGAGGCCGAGCTGCTCCATAACACCCAGATGCAGACCTCTATATTCACTTGTGGGGGCTAGAAAATAAAAATAAAATTAAAGATGTGAGCTTTAAATAATACTGTAGTTTCATGTGGCAGGTCATCAGGGATTCAGCACAGTTTGTCTTTAATAAACTGCTGCTTAAACATCGCAGTAGTGAACGCTGAGACTCAGCTCTGATATTATAGTCAGTTTGTGAGAGGCGGTGCAGACTGGTGTGCGAGAGAGAACATTTAACATCTGGAGCATCAGGTTTCTCTCACATTTACAGTTCATGAGTCTTTGTAGTACCTGTGTTTTGAAGTAAGTAGAACATTTAACATTTAAAAACCCATCTGTTCGTCTCGCTCGACAGTCACAAACATCAATTCACAGAAGGACAAAAACAACAAACTGATGAAGATAAAAACTGAAGCGCTTCGTTCAGCAGCAGCGGCTCTGAGTCTTTGGTTGTTTTTCTATCTAAGCATGTTGAAAGCTGCTGTCTTCATTAAGAAGAGACTCACAGTTTTACCAACAAGGCAGCTACAAATTAATTAAGAAATAAAAAGAAATCTATTAGAAATGACTCAGATCGCATCAAACTGATTGACTTACTAACATCCACCCAAACTTTTAATGTAACAGTGCAGAAATTGTGAAATTTAACACCTAAAACGTTTAATTTTCCCTTTTTTAAAAGGACATTTAATTTAATTCCAGCCTAAAGGGTAATTGTTTTTTAAAAACATCATTTTAATTATCATAAACTGTGAATTCAAAATAAGATTATTTTGGAGAATTCCTCTCAGATTAAAAAAAAAAAACAAACATTTTAAAATAATAAGTGATAAGAGTTGGAAAGTTTACATAATTGAACAAGAGCTACATGAACAGGCACTTACAGAAATATGTGGGATCTCTTCTAAAAAAGAAAAATGCTACATGACTTAACTTGCCGACCCTGATCATGTCTGTTTTTAAAGATTTTAAGTTATTTTGGACTCAGTTGCCTCAAATACTGGAGATTTTTGTCGTTTGACTGCCGTGTTTCAGTGTTTTGTCGGTGACGATCATTTAAAATGTGTTTCACCCTCCTGTGATGGTTTACCTGCACTCACTCAGAGGTCCTGTTTTATCTCAAATATACACTGGACACTGTCGCATCACATCCTGGAGGTTGCAGGTTTGATTCCCATCCTGATGTGTTAGTTTGTCTGGTTTCCTCCCACATCACGGAGAGTTTCAGGTCAGGTGGACCGAAGAGGTTCGCAGGTGAGAATGTGTCTGTGGTCGTCCCGTGATGGACCGCTGTCTCCCCCGTCCTCCACCTGTGCATGCTGGGATATGCTGCACAACAGAGAAAAACACAACAAATTAATCAATAGTTAAAATGATGATAACATCCATCAGCTGCTACTGGTTTCTGAATGTGAAAAACTCCACAAACACTGTGATACAGACTTTGTTTATTAATTAATTTGGTCACTTGAGGGCAGCAGAACATCGACACATGATCGTCTCATCACCTCCGCCGTGTTTCCATCCACCTGACAAATACAAGTCCAATATTCACTCTTCTTTTTAGCTCCGGTTTTGTCTCCACCAACTTCAGAGACAAAATATCAGGCTCTTTAGCTGCTAGATGTTGCACTTTCTTCATTAGCTTGTTGCTAAGTTTGTCAGCTTTTTGGTTATGACACATGTAGTAATTTAATCTATTGTTAATATAAAAATACTGATTAATGCAACTCTAAAGACACAAGATAGTCACTTAAATTTCCTTGAAAACCGTCTTTGATGATAATGACAGGGTCTAGTAGTTCACATGAAAGCTGATCAATAAAGTCATCACTGATTGTTATGTAATCACAGCCTCCGATCCAAGGTTCAGTGTCATTTAGTTACACGTTGCGTCTTTACAGCTACTGATGAGATGTCTGAATGCGTCTCATTCAAATCCAAACTGCCAAGAAAACAACTGGAGGCCTCGTTTCAGTTCAGTGAATGAATATTAGTATTAATACACATTTAGAAACATCACAGGAGCTTAAATGAGACAGGAAGTGTCACCGTACTTCTACTCATTTTCACATTTTCCTCTTTAAAATCTGTCAAAGATTATTTAGCTTCTCTGTAGTTTATACTGACTAAACTTCCTGTCAACCAATCACATTTCTGGAAAATTTTAGGCTGTGGTCGATATGCTCTCGTCCGACTAAATTCTCATTGGTCGAATAATCTCCGTGTTATTTTCATAAGGAGAGAAGTGCTACAATAACGGCTTTCCAGGATTAATCCATTATTTCTTGCAGCGGGAGGGACAGACTCACAAATTACCAGTACCATACAACAGGGGTGTATTCAAAACACCCCCGTTGTTTTCACAACTTTGAACTTGCCCAACCTGATGGAGACTGCTGGTCTAACTGTACTCAACGTTTACTGAATCTGTGTTTCTCCATAATGACACAACGAGAACCCCCGCCAGGCCAAAAAATGTTTTTTTAATATTTGATATCCGAATTAATATCCATTAATTCAGAAATCGACAGCGTTTGGGAGTCTCTGTGCAGCGCTGTTCCGGTACGTGAGTCAACGTCTGTCGTTGCCTGGGAAACCACTGGTCGCGTGGCTCCGTTACGGAGTATGTTTGCGTAGCGAGCGGGAAAGAGCAGCAGAGAAGTGACGGTGGATGCGAGCGGGACAGAGGAAAAAGTTAGTAGTAAGTTGTCAGTATAGTACAGACTACAGTGTGTCGGTTAATAAATGCTAAAAAGTCACGTCTGTTGTTTCCCCAAATGCTGGAAAAGTGAAGGGGGTTAGCTCCAAAGTTAGCAACAATAGGCTAGCATAACCTGAAGACACAGAACAGAGAAATGTGTAGCTGCCGAGTTTACTGTGCACTCTGTCCCGTTAAACCCCTCCCGCGCGACTAATCGATTAGTTGAAGATTATGTACGATTTTAGTCGGCCAAGATTTTCTTTGGTTGACTACAGCCCTAGAAAATTTAACAGAAAATAGCTTGAGTTGACAGAAGTTCAGCTTTAAACCGCTGCTCCTCTCTACTGGGAGTAAACGTAGCATTTAAGACAGAATATGTCCCACAATATCTGAAAATCAGTAAAACCAAAAGGAGAAATATCAAATATCTATGAATATAACAGCTGTAAACATGTGTATGATGATGAGTGGAACAGCTGCTTACATTATAACAGAGTCTCCCAGCGTGCTGAGCGGCGTCCTACGCGTGTTGGGGGCTGTCGGGACACGGCTGGCTGTGTCTGTACGCCATGATGAAGCCTGACGACTGGTGCCACCAGTAAAACATCAGCACCAGCAGCATGTGCCACACCTGGTGACTGGAGCCCAGGTAGTTCAGCTGACCTGCAGCCACAGAGGAGGAAATAAAACTCTAACATTTATCTTTTACAAAACCCCGAATATTACAGAATAAAAATGTTGTAACTGATGTTCAGACATTAGGCTGTATTTCAGGTAATTGTCTGGATATTTTGTGCAACTTAAAGATTTTAAAGACCTGGAAAAAACCCATAAAACACACACACACACACACTTTCCAGCTCTAAAAATGCTTCAAATGTGACAAAAGGAGGAGACACCTAATGCTGAAAATTTACACTTTGAATCACATGAAACTAAATCTTTAACATTGTTTATCAAGCTCCAAACTGTTTTGAGAGCCTCCAAAATAGAAACTTTAGCCTTTGAGACTTTTAAATATTATTATATGAATGATTTCTGCTGAACAATAAGCTGGTAGTGATTGTGAACAGATGTTATCGTCTCCTAAATGATCCAAAACTACCCGTGAAGAGACTGAAATCAAAAACTAGTCTCACCTGGGAAGTAACGTTCAGGGACTTTTGAAACGTAGAAAATGAGAGCTAACGCGGCGATTAAGTACATCCCCAGGACCCGAGGCACGAAAGCCTGAAAAGGGGAGAAATATTTATTTTAATAAGAGATCAAAAAGCAGTGAACGCTACGGTTATCATGACAACGCCGTGTATGGTCACCTGGACGAGCTCGGAGGAGAAGCCTCCGGTGATGCAGATCCAGTGGACGGTGGGGATGAGGCCGTATCCGGCAACCGAGCAGAAGATGAGCGAGCGCAGCTGCTTCCACTGCTTGCTGAGGTAATGAGGGTGGATCTGAGCGAAGAAGACGGCCAGGATCATGGCCAGGACCGTCACCAGGTACACCTGCCGCCAGTACTGCAGGGACACAGAGACACAGAAGGGGAAGGTCAATCACAACCACCTGCACAGTTACAAACACACACATCTGAGGATCAGTTTCAACAAGAAAAAAACAAAACAAAAACTAACATAAATGTAAAAAGACACACAAACACATCGAGGTATCAGACCAGTGCATTTACAGGTGAGTTATTGAATGATTTAAACTTAGAGACGGGCTGCAGAGGAAGAAAAATGTCACTGATAAGCTAATCTGTAAGTGTACATACACAGCAGAAACTGTTATTAAAGATCAGACTAACAGCTGCTTAAAGGGCTTTAAATTTAGACAATTCCTGAGTAGTTTGACCTCTCAAGGAAATCCCCTTGTGTTTTTAAATACTTGTCATTTTTTTGTATAATTTTCCTCTGATGGTGATCTAGATTTCAGCTGTTTTCAAAAGGTCGGTCGATCAAAAGTTAACAGAATTTATCAAGAAACAAGCCAAACGTTCTTTGGTTCCAGCTTCATGAATTTGTGGATTTGCTCCTTTTTATGTTTTGTTTTGTGTGATTGAAAAAGAAATCTTTGGGTTTCGGTCTGTTTGTCAGACTAAACAAGTCATTTGAAGACATCAGATTGGCTTCTAGGAAATTGTGTTTCTGATATTTGACTGATTGAAAGAATTAAGCGACAATTTAACCAAGAATGTAAATGATTGTTGCTGCTTTCTGTGATGAGTTTTTGGTCATTTTCTTCTTCTTTCTCTTCCTTTTTTAAAAAACTGGCATGTACGGCTTTATTATATTTGCAAAAGGCATATGACGATATAACAAATGAAGATCTGTGCATCTGATAAAAACAGGCCTCCCACTGTTTTCACTTTGTTTTTTTTTTTATCATAAACCAAACGTACACTAAAGCCTCAGATCTGTTCTTAATATCTAAACTTCTATAAGTAACTGTGTGCACAGCCTGGACCAGCCTCGTCTCAGTCCCTTCTGTCCGTTTTGTGTGGATGTAGGCCTCCGTCCAGTCACACGTCCTCGTGTGACGAGTCCTGCTGAATTTCACAGTGAATAAATTTGCACCAGGAACAAGGCCCCCGGCTCGGTTTCAGCCAAAAAAAATTTTTTAAGCTCTCCTCCCGTTTTTCATGACAGACAGACACCGTGTTCTCTCTCTCTCTCTCTCTCTCTCCAGATCTGCATCTTCTAAAAACACTCCCGATGAAGAGAAGAGTTTGACTGGCTAAATATAAAAAGTCAGTTTTTTTTTTTCTTTAGGGACTTGGCTTGCCACAGGAGTGGAGCCACCCAGAAGCGGAGAGCCCCAGTCTTGGCAAGGACGGGGGGGGGGGTGGGGAGGGAGGGAGAGGGGTGGTGGTGGGGAGGGGGACGCTGAGACGGCTCCCAGACTTGCGAACGTCATATGGTGGGGAACAGGAGTGACGGACCGCTCCGTGAACGCAGCCATCTGGTTTGAGCTGGAGCAGATTTCAGCTGCGTTCTGGGGGCAAAATAACCCCGGCGCTTCCAATATGCGGGGGAAAGCGAACAGTAAGGAGCACAGCCAAACACTTCAGGAGTAAGAGAAAAAAAAAAAAAAAAAGGATAGAGAGGAGAAGCAACCAGGAGAGAGAGAGAGAAAAAAAAAAAACATGGTGGTGGGCGGCTGGAATAAGGAACTGAAACTGGCTTGTGTCATCAGAGGCTATTTTCCAAACGGCGAGCGCGGCGAAGGTGTCGTGTTGCTTATTCACCAGGAACAATGAGTCAATCAGCAGAGCCAGACTGTGGGCTCCACTTCAGCTTTATTCAATTACTGCTTCTCAAAGGCTGAGGACGATGCGATCAGAAGTCTCCGGGGAGGAGGTGTAGATGTGGATAGACGGTTAATAAAGTGAAGCTTCACACATAAACATATTTTACATTCTGTAAAATGTGTTTAACGTAGCCGCAAAGAGTGTAGTCGCAAAATAAGTTTCAATTCCCTGAACAATAATGATAAGAGCAGCAAAAGATGAAGATGTTTCTCTGAACCTTCATGGTTGTGTAGTCTCAGGTAAAAGTGTCATAAATAATAATCATTTTCATTTAAATCCCTCATTAATTCTACTGTCAGGTTGAGCTGAAACAGTTATTTTCAATACTAATTAATCTGTTTATTAGTTTTTTGATTAACTGAACTTTTAGTCTGTGACTAAAATAATGTCCAAGAGTGCGAGAAACAGTCAAATAGACAGAGATATTCAGTTTATAATGATATAAAAACAAGGAAAAGCAGCAAATTCCTACATTTGAGAAGCAGGAAGCAGAAAATGTTCAGCGTTTTTTACATTCTTTCTTATTCCACGGTCTTATTTTCTCCTAATAATCTATCAGTTGTACTATGTGTGAGCACCGTTGTGGTTGTCTTTTGTAAAGTGTGTGTTTAAATGAAGTTGCAGCATCCTGACAAATGTTCTGGAGATCGTGGAAGTGTTGGGAAGAGAAAATATCAGCTCAGAAGTGAGGCATATAGAGAATACAGTGGTGGGTTCAGGGGGGAATATATAGGAAACAGAGCTTAACATTATTAAGCTGCTTTCAACGAGACTCCGCAAGGGAAAAAACAGTCAGCCGTTTACAATTTACAGAGCCTAGTGTAATTGAATCACAGGAGGATTGGAGGGTAGCTCGTTCACATTTAGCATTGTGTAAGGATTTAAAATAACGCTCTGGATGCGGCTCTAGAGGGAGACATAAGGGGTCAGATGACACAACAAGTGACTAATCTCACCAGCAGGCCGGTCAAATGTCCGACTCAAGAGAAATCTGACATTTCTATTAAATCAATAACACACATTATTAGGAAAATGATACATTTCCTAATCATACATCAGGTGCTTTTTAAGATCTGCAAGCTTAGCAAGAGGCTAAAACAGCTGATGAATTCTCATATTTACCAGCCAATATGATCTGTAAATGCAATATAAAGGAAACTAAATCAATAACAGATTTGATATCAGAGAGGTGAGCTTCTGCAAGCTGAAGATGAACATACATTATTGCAGTAGAAGGTGTAGAAGACTCCGGGGACGTAGCAGCCCAGGATGCCGATGGAAATGCCCGCGTAGTCCAGCGCCATCCAGCGGCGGCTGGTCTTCTCCGAGCGGTGGCAGCAGAACAGGTGGTAACCCACCGAGCACAGCATACACAGCTGAGGACAGTCAAATACACAATGATGGTATATGTAGCATACACACAGCAACACGACATGTAAATATATCGCTGATTGAACAAACTGTAAGAGGGTTTCTTTTAAAAAATATTTTTTCCCAACACGGATTTGAAGACTCTGGTTGTCAAGTCTTGTACAGCCAACTTTCCTGGAGCTACTGTGAAAGATTTGGCTGAAAGAATTCCCAGCCTTTTGTAAAAAAAATAAATAAAAATATATCCCACAGCAACAAAGCTTGTGATACACGTCGGTACAAAACGACATCAATCGCCAGCAGTCTGAACTGCTGAAACATGATTTTAGCCTTCTTTTTAACTTGCTGAAAGGCCACCAGGGGGGGAAAAAGTTTCTTTATCTCCGGTCCAATTCCTACTTTGGATCGTGGGATTGGCTGGTTCTCTAGACTTGTCAGCTTGCACACATGGCTCCACTCACACTGCTCTACACACACACACACACACACACACGGACTCTTTTTACACTGACAATTTTAATCTCTTTTTGGGAAGGTTCCTCATATTTTAGGAAAAGATGGATTACACCTGATCCGCCTAGGTTCAAGGATGTTAACTGGAAACATTCTCCGCAGTGTCTCGGACTGATGATTGAAAACACCTGTGCTGCTGTGGTCGCTTCCCTCCTCTGCCCACAGATTCCTCAAACTCTGACGCCCCCTACAGGTATGGATTGTGTCAGCAGCCTTAACAGAGAGACACCTTGATGCCTCAATAGATTTTAGTTGTTCATCTCCCAAGAATTTTTATTATGTCAGTGAATTTGATCATTTTAAGCCTGGTGATGTATACTTAAGTACAAATGTCCGATGTTGTTATAACCCTGAAAATGTAATAATCATAAAACCCAAACTCCAAATAAGCTCTAGGGTGCCATGTGCCCTCCTGTGACTCTTGGAAAATCTTATTTAACCCACATGCTTTCAAATCCAGAAACGGCCTGGGGCTGGGGTCGATGCATTTAAATATCAGAAGTCTGTGTAATCAATTTAAATTAGATCGCCTGAAAATTCTTGTATCACAAACTGACCCAAATATCCTGGTTCTGACAGAAAACTGGCATAATTCTGAGGTTTCCTCACATAACTTGTACGGAATAGACGGACCAAAACTGGTTGGCAAATAGTCTAAAAGAGATGTATGAAAATCTCAATCTGTCACAGTTGATTGATGAGCCGACCGGACCTAATTTGAAAGACCCTTCAAAATCAACAATGATTGATTTGATTCTGTCCAATAGGATATTATAATATTACTGCTTCTAGAGTTACTGCGCTTGACCTTAGTGACCACCGTCCTCTAGCCTGCATTAGAAGTGCTAGACTGGAAAGATCGAGCTCTAGGATTGTTATCAAAATAAATTTAAAAACTTTTAACAAACGGGCTTTTCTCAGTGACCTTGCTGACAGTAATATACATCACACCTCTGAAATACCAGATGTTGAACTGGCATTGGAATATTTCACAAATTCATTACTCCCTATCATTTATAAACATGCACCTTTTAAAAAGCTTGAGGTTAAAGACAGATAAAGACCCGGGTTCTCCAAAGAATTGTCAATGATGTTCAAGGCAAGAGACAAAGCAGCCCAACTCAGAAATAAATGATCAATTATTATATAGAATTACGTCCAATACGGGCTGTTAGCCGAGCTGCTGCTAACACTTGTTCGGTTTATTTCTCTTATAACTTTAGAGTCAGACATTCGGCCGGTTTTCCCGGGAGCCCAATTATCCGCAGAGGTCTCCTCCTCTCCAAAAACAAACATACACGCAGATTAAAATCGTTAAAATACTAATTAAAGCTGTTTCACCTAAAAAAAAAAAAAAAAATCAATAATTCTCCGATGATGTTTGGTGACCACCGGACTTCCTGGAGGGGCTGTTAGCCGAGCTGCTGCTAACGTTTGTCCAGTTTATTTCTCTGATAACTTAATATCCAGATGTCCAATGACTAAAATCCTTCTTCTGGCTAAAAGATATAGTTAAAAACAACCTAAATTTATCATGAAAATATGGCTTAAAACTGAAAAGTCAATTTATAACAGTTTGTGTGGAACAACCACAACAAACACACTTACACACTTGTATGTGTGTAAGTTACTCTTTGGTAGACGCCATTGTAGCGGACAAACACAGCGCCGCCGTTTGCATCTTGTGCATGTTTACTCTTTGGTAGAGGAGGTATGACGCCATTGACAGGCGACCAAATGAAACGATCTGTTACTTTGATTAAATTACAGATTTCTCTGGGTTTGAAAATTGTTGGAAACATTTGGGATAATGTAAGTACAC
Organism: Thunnus albacares; assembly: GCF_914725855.1. NCBI lineage: Eukaryota > Metazoa > Chordata > Actinopteri > Scombriformes > Scombridae > Thunnus > Thunnus albacares. The sequence continues at coordinate 34,972,332 of NC_058107.1, read as the reverse complement.
AACTCAACAACATATATAACATAGGTCTAGTTGTTTTTAGATATTTTAAAGTGGAATAATTACATATTACAGCTTTAATAAATGAGACTTCAGAGATTTTCCATGCTTTCAACACACATTTTGCTGCTGCAGGGAATCTTGTGTGATAAGGTGTACTAAGGATCTGCTCTTAATAATAAGCCTTTGGCTCATGCGCCCTCCTTAAACCTCTCAGTTCACTCTACAGGCCTTCACTCTCTCTGTTGTCAAGGAGACACTTCAAGCTATCGATTGCAGGAAAGAAACAGGAGAGGATAAACTAGACCCTCATTTTTTTTTTAAAGCTCTGTGCCCCATTTTTTGCTGAACAAATGACATATCTCTTTAATCTCTCTATCTCTACTGGAGTTATCCTTCAGGTCTGGAAATCTGCACATGTAGTCCCACTGCATAAGGGTGGTGATAAAAATTATCTTAATTACTATCGGCCAACTGTCCTGTCTTGCTAAAGTCCTGGAGTCATTAGTTAATAATCAGCTCAAATCATTCCTCTCAAGAAATGTTGTGTTAAGTCCACACCAATCTGGTTTCAGAGCTAAACATAGTAATGTCACTGCTTTTACTTTGGTTATAAATGATATTGCATTTGCTGTTGACAAAGGGAAATATAGTGCTCCCCTCTTTGTCGATTTAACAAAAGCATTTGACACTGTTGATCATGAGGAAGTGCCAAAAACTGCAGTTCCTTGAATGGCCACTTGAGGCTCCAAAAGCGAGTCAATCCTCATAGACCCCCATGTTAAAATGCCAAACTTTACAGCAGAAATAAACATGTTTACAGCCTGGTACAAAAACGGTTTTGGTCTCTGTAGCTAATTTCCTCTTTCATGACAGCTCTACAGGAGGTGAATTTTTTTTATTACTCATCCGTTTAAACTTTATTAAACCGTAAAGTTCTGCATAATGAAGGACATGGCTGCTTTGAGTGACAGGTCCGCCAGCCGCTAGGTGGCTTGTTTCAGCCATTCGGGCCCGCCTCTTTGCCCATTTTTGATTGGCTGGGAGTTAGGGCAGCGTCACGCACTGCCAAGATGGCGACGGCCGGAGCGGCTCACTTTGAGCTTCAAAACCGCTCTTCAGAAACCAACGGGTGATGTCACGGTAACTATGTCCATATTTTTATACAGTCTATGGTTCTTACAGAGGCTTTGTGATATTGATTTTGATTGTCTCATAGACAGCAATGTGCGATTTTGAGAAATGATCGTTCTGTATTTTTACTGCTGGCAAAGGGGTTCCACAAGGTTCAATACTGGGTCCTGTCTTGTTCACAATTTATATTAACAACATTACATCCTTTATAACAAATTGCAATGCTTATCTTTGTGCGGATGGTACAGCTCTGTATTGCTTGGAATCCTACAACAAGCCTTTGACAAATTGCAAGATATTACCACCCTGAATGGACACGGTATTGAGGGGGTCTATACATATCTTGGTATTTGGCTGGATCAAAAAGTTAAATTTCACACTTGTCAGCGAGCTACGACAAAAAAACTGGATATTTGTACAGAAACAGAGATAATTTTCAATAGGAAGCGGATAATTGAGGTCTTCTTCTTCTCTGTTTTGGTTAACGGTGATGTTATCTATAGACACGCCTCTTCCTCCACTTTTAAACCCCTTGATTCAGTTGATCACTCCACCCTAAGATTTATTACCAGTGACAGTTATTCTACTCGTCATTGCATCTTGTATGAAAAGGTTAGGTGGGCATCTTGAACAGTAAGACGTTGGTTTCTATTGATTTGACTTGTGCAAGTGATTGGCTAACGCTCAAAGTCCAGTGTGCAAACATTATTTTGGGGAAACTTCTTTTAGTTTTGTGCTACACAAACTTGGAACATTTTATAACACACATTAAAACTAATACTCTGCTCTTGTATTTTTAACTGTGTTCTGTTGATGTTTGTTTGTCAATTGATTTTGTGTGTTTATTCCGTTTCAATTGTACTCTCAACATCATTGAAAATGATGGCATGCCCTCAATGATTATGTGATTATGTGTTTTATAATAGTCCAACATACAGAGGGATTTACTAACAATATATAAACTAAAAAACATTGTGGATTCCAACTTTAATCTTAACTACAGCAGAGCATTATTGAAATATCAACCAAGTAATCTGGTCAAGATGTAAGGAGACGTCCTAATCAGACATTTCTAACAACCATCATGTCTGAATCAAACTGGAAAAGTCTGGAAAGTCTTGTACCTGGAAGCAGAAGAGCGCGATGGAGTAGATGACGTAGTCTTCTCTGGAGGCGCCGAAGGCCGGCAGCACGGAGGCCATGTTGTACACCCCGAGACAGAAGAAGAGCAGGAAGCCCAGCAGGTGGCTCCAGATATTCACCGTCTCATTGGACAGAATGAAGAGGCTGCAGAGATGATAACAAAGTTTAAATCAATCAAAAATACGTCAGTTCTCCTCACAGAACATCATTTTTTATTACAGACTGAATAATCTCAACCGCACCCAACATCCTCTCTTGACTCTGGCTAATTGAGGAACATTTGATATAATTAGCTGCTATAAAGTCTGTTACTTCACAGCATTAAATCTTGTGAATCAACTTATTGCTCCACATCACCGAAATGAGTAAAAACCGTTTACTTTGTCAACTGTTAAATTAACTGCACAGTTTTCTAACAGTCACTATGTGGGCAAGTGGGAAACCTGTCTTTACAGGCACTTTTGTGGGTATCAAGCTGTTGTTTTTAGGAAATGTTTTTAAAGAAGAGCAACTTTAACAGTAGAGAAAACCACAAGTCACTGTAGCCAAGGATTATAAATAAGTAAAAGGTTTGTTTTCCTGTCCTGTGGATGATGTAAGAAACACCTACAGCACCTCTTCTGTTGCAGAAATGATTTGGATTCACTTAATTCCAAAGTTTAAAATGTACTTTTCTCTGTTTTTTTTCAAGGTGTCCATGTATTTTTATGTAAACTGTATTTTGCAATGCACCCTGATTTCCCCGAGGACTGGTATAGTCAAAAATCAGAATGAATAAAGTGCCACATGTAAAATAATCAAGTGTTTGTTCCCAAAATAACTGTGGATAATAAGCTACTGACAATAACAAACACAGTAAGTACAGTGTATTTTGACCTTATGTATCGAGACCCTGTTGATTTCCGCTTCTCACCTTTTAATGCAGAGCCTGGAGGGCAGGTACGCTCTGTATCCATCTGTGATGTAAGGGTTCTCCCTCAGAAACCCTGGGATCTGTTCGTAGGTGTAGAGTCTGATGCCGCGGGGCACCAGCACAGGCCAGTACTGATAACCTCCCAGCTCGATATAGTGTGCAGTCTGGGCATTCTTCTGGAGTTTCTGAGGCATGGCTGAGCCAGCGGAGTCTGCTTTAGTCTTTAGACCTGAAGCTGAGGAGACAAAGTCAGATCCAAATCAGATGCAATTAAAACAGTTTCTTACATCACAAGTCTAACTAGTTGTGTAACTGTGTAATTGTTTTTCCTCACTGTCCAATGGAACAGGAATGTCAGTGACTCATTTTAGGCTGACTTCAACCATCTTTATTAAGAGGTTAAGTGACAAACAAGGCAAAAAGTCAACATTAAGGGAAAGTTTAAGAAACTAGAGGAGAAAGCTAACATTTATTTGGAAATGCAAAATTCCAGAAAGAGAGGATGTTGTTATATATATGGATGGGTGACAAACTAAAGGAAAAACTACCATAACATGTCTCAGTAAGGTGTTGGGCCACAATGTGCTGCCAGAACAGCTTCTATGCGCCTTGGCATTGATTCTACAAGTCTCTGAACTCTACTGGAGGCATGAGCACCATTCCTCAAAAAGATATTCCCTCATTTGGTGTTTTGATGATGGTGGTGGAGAGCGCTGTCTAACACGTCACTCCAAAATCTCCCACAGATATATGATTCACATAATTTTCATACTTACAACCTTTGTATTGATTTGCAGTGACTCTTCCCTCTAAGGGGACAAGTGGACCCAAACCGTGGCAGCAAAATGCCCCCCACAGCATAACAGACCTACCAGATCCCCTCACTGTAGGGGTCAAGCATTCAGACCTGGACCAGTTTTTCCTCTAAGTTGTCACCAGTCTGTACATACTGTATATATAAAGTTACTGTATATATAATATTTAATGGACTGTTTGTAAAGACATTATTTTGGCTCATGGTATATAGCGGAAGTGCTAATTTTACTTTTTGTTGGTGTTTTTTGTTGTTTTGTTTTGTTTTGTTTGTGGCCTGAGGCGGTGGGGGTGAAGAAATGTGTGGACTGTATTGCTTATAGAAATGAAAAATAATAATAAAAATATACTGGAAAAAAAAGAAAGTTAACAATACTCGTCTACTTTAAAATCGCAGCCACCGAAGTAGCCTGCATGTAATCTCACGTCACGAAACTATCTGCAGCTTATCTCTGATCTGTTCCACTCTCAAAGAAAAACTAACACCAAACTCCGTCCACTAATATGACAATTTTCGGCCTTATGTACTAGTAAACATTCACGCTCCAAAACATTGTTCAAGACTTTTTAAAAAGCCCAAAGATCCAAACTTTAACCCATAAAAGCATCCGATACACCAAGGAGCATTTATTATTACTATTTAAATTGTCTAGAAATGTCTTTCCTACCACAGTAGCTTCAATTAAACCATCCAGCGAAACTACACTGTAGAAGGCGACGGCGACCATTGTCACAAATTATAAAAGTGGTCCTTTTATTGATATTTCGCTCTTGCTTTGATAATTATTTAATGCCGAATAAGTCCACAAACACCAATTAACCACATGATGTATTAAATTAGGTTGTATCAGATGAATAACATGACCATAAACCAAATAACCCTTAAGATAACAGAACTTTTATAAGCGGTTTGGTGACTACATGCTACGTACAGCTGACAGGAGTGTGATTTAACAGGCTAGCTAATAAGCCGCTTTGTTTAGAGCCATGAAATAAACAACAAACTCACCTTTTAATTTAGTATATGAGCAGTTTGTGCCATTTTGGAGCTTATAGTAGCTACTACGCATTTGTAGACATTAGTTAACATCAACTTGAAACACAACGCTGCGCTGGTCAAGTTTCGGCTACAACATCTTCCAAATCACCAGCGACGTCATCAACAAAGGACCCCTCCGGCCAGCGAGCGCGCCCAAACACTGCCTGAGTAAAAAAACATGAAGATAGCCCGTAAAGACGCAGTTAAAAGCTGCCAAAAAAGCCAGTAAGTGGATTTTGAGATTTTTTTTTCAAGATTGAGTAGAAGCTTTCACGCTCTATTTTTTTCTCTTATTGAATTTTACTGAATATTCGAACAACCAAAAGTTGCACACTATTAAGTACAGTAAATTAAGCAAAACGATATTAGGGTATTAAATCTGCATTGCCATCCTACACAACTTTAAATTAAGTTTACTAAGGCAAAATGTAGATATTAACATTCATTCTCAAAAGCTCAAATTTCAAGTTGTCATTAACACTAACAAATTAGATATTATCTTGCTCGTATAAAAGTATTCAAATGATTTGTTTTGCATGAAAGAACAAAATAAAAGAAACTCATCATGATTATACTGAAAGCAGCAAAAATTAAGCAAAATATTAATATGCCCAAATAATAATAACTGTAATATTAATTTACATAGCTATACAAGATTTGCCTGCATCCACATGTGTCGGACTGGCAACAGTGGCACTCTATAATCTGTGTTGGTATATTGGTCATTACTACTCTAATTCTTATGAAATTACATTACTCATAATTCTGTCTACTGTCTAAAGACGTTTAATGGCTAAATCAGGCCTTCAGAAGGCCTTGAAACAGTTCTTGCATGTTTTATACCTAAATATTTTTAACTTCTAATTCATCGTTTAATTTGCTACTTGTTGTCACCATTGTAGCCTTTGTGGTAAAGAAACAAATATTATTGTTTATTATAAATAAAGTAATAGTCGTCCTGTATTATTGATTTCCCCCCCCCCCCAGATTATCTTACTCTTAATGGAGTTTGTACAAGGCAACAATTTTGTCAATTAGGTGATTACTCATTTAGTCTATAAAATGTCAAAACATTGTGAAAAATGTCCATCACAGTTGTCCAGAGCTCAGACATCTTCAGATTTCTTGTTTTGTCCCACCAGCAGTCAAAATCCAAAAGATATTTAATTGACCATCTGAATGTATTTGGTATATTTGCTTGAAAAATGACTTAAGTGATTAATCGATTATCAAACTGGCTGCTGAATAATGTTCTTTTGACTGACTAATCGATCTAGTTTGTACATTAATCTTTGAGCCACGCAGGCTACTTTAAAGGTCACATCATTGATAAAATATTAATTTAAATACATACTAAAGTGTGCAGGTGTGGCCCATGTTAAATAGGCCATTCAGTGCAGCTCTCAGTCTCCTGGCTGTCATCCCGCTGCACTGTGAGACTGTGTTATATCCTCCTGTCGCTAACTGTCATCAGGAATCCTCATCAGAGCGAGCGCTCTCTCTCTCTCTCTCTCTCTCTCTCTCTCCACAGACCTCTCAGGTGTGAGAGATGTTGGAGGATTCCCTCAGGAGGGAAGTCACACTCAGTCCTCCCTCTGCTGTTTACACCCTTACTTTAATTGCCTCATTCTCAAGTGGAAGTGTGTTCTTCATTATCACTTCTAATACACCTCTCAGCACATCCACTCTGGCAAAGTGTCAGCTGCCAAGTTAAGATAGTAACTCGTGCATGCAAGGGCAAACAACAAGAATCTCCTGCTGCTGTAGTCGCTGCTCGGAGATGTTAATTGATTTAGTGGGTTTACAGTTGGCAGTGATTTGCACTCATTTGCTATATCTGATTGGAAAGAGCGTTTACAAAGTAGGTGACACACACAGAGGAACATGTACACTATCTTTTCCTTCTCTCTCTTTCTTTCCCCACACTATTATCAGTTACGTATAAACATGGCCGGATTATCCTTCCTGAGACTCCCTATTGACCCAAACTATACATGACAGCACTCTGACATGATTAGTTGATTAATCAAATAGTCTATTGACAGAAAAATAATCACTATAAGTCACTTTTTAATGGAAGAAAGCTAAAAATTCACATGTAGCAGCTTCTAAGATGTGAATATTTGCTAGTTTTCTCAGTTTTACAGGATCGTAAACTCGACATCATTTAGGTTTTGACTGTTTGTCAGACAAAACAAATGAGCTCAATATAAACTAAAACTATTAAAGTCTTCAAACTAGATTTTTATAGAGTCCCTCTTCAAGACCAGGACCACCAGATGGAGGATGGAGGACCCGTCAGAGTTCAGATTGTACCTCAGTGGTGCAAATTTCTAACAAATTACGATTAATCAAATTATGTTGACTCAAATAATACGGAGTAGACTGGGTTTGTGGGGCTTTTGGGGCCCACTTGGTAATCCAGCCTTGGTTATAAAACACTTAACTGTTCTTCTACTTGGGAACACACTGACTTCAGTTGGGTTTTGCACAAGCCAAAGAGGAAACTTGGACAAAAACAAGTAATAAAAATGTTTCTACATGGATGTTTTGAAGCCATGGATCATGATAACCATAGTTCCAAAGTAATTGCTGAGATCTGGGAACATCGATAAACCAGCAGTTTATCTTCACCACTTTATTTGGAGGTAAAATTGAAAGGTAGTGGACCCGAAACCCCTCATTGCAAAGAAAACGGCGTGAGCACAACTGCAGTATGTATGTTTGGTCAAAACTGAAGCAGGAAGTCCGTCTATAAACTGTGATGCATGTTTACAAGAGACATTTTGGTAATAATTTGTTGTCTGTTTGCCTTCGTCTTCTTTTCTAAATAAGTTTGACTAACCTGTTTACTTGTTGTCCTCAGGAAAACAATTTATTGACTCTATATTTAAGGGAATAGCTCAACACTTTGGGAAATGCACTTATTTCCAAAGGATTGATACCAGTGTCATGTCTATGTACAGACATGGTGATTAGTCTATAGCCTAAAGACAGGAAGCAGGAGAAAACAACAAAAAAACAACAAACAAATTCATAACTGATAACGTTGCAGCGCAAAAAGAGGAAACTGACAGCGCACAGACAGACAAGACAGAGCAGCACAGTGCAACAGCAGCAGGGGAAAGTGAGAAATATACACAAAATATACACAAATCTATTATATATATATATATATATATTTATTTCCATGCATGCTGCTCAGTGTAATCTCAGTCGTATTTATTTCATGCAAATATTTATAAATACATTTTTAAATAAATCAGAAGTGTGATATTACGCCTATTTTCCACTTTTATTCCAATACAAATGCAAATCATTTCGCTGCCACAGCAAAAACTGACACACACGACAAATGTGACGCCAAGCTCAAGTTGAAAGTTGGCAGCCCCGTTTCTGTACAGATTAAACAAACAAGATATAACGTGTTCATTAATGAGCTTTAGAGGCGCTGGCAGTCTTTATGCTAAGCTAAGCTAAACTAATCTCCTACTGGCTTTAGCTTCACTTAACACACACACACACGTGGTTGGTTGGATCCTTCTCATGTAACTCTTGGAAAAACAGCAAGTATGTATATTTCCCATGATGTTGAGAGGTATGTATATGTGTGAGTGAATTATATTATATATTGTATAATATAATAGTCTGAGTTGTCGTTAAGGCAGCATCTAGTGGCCACTAAAGGAAGTGCAGCTTATAGTGGTTTCACATTGGTTTTAACATTATTTATTTGTTGATTATTTGTAATTTAAGGTTTAACTATTAAGATTTAAAACACAAAAACTGTACAAAACATCCAATTTAACCCCAAAACACATACAATCACTACCTTCTCTACCTTAGTAAGATTGTTTTTACAAATGTCAGAAATGGCTGATATGAGAGCTTCAGGTTTTTTTTTTTTTATGGAGGTCCAGTTTTCAGACCCTGATACTTTTGTGACAGCGTGACCTCTCACATGCACCGAAGACCGTGGACTCCGACGGAGGGTTTTCATAAGGACGACTCCCCTTGACCCGCCCCACCACCTTCTTTCCTGACTCCTCATTCACTGATTCACTCTGACAATCTGTCATCGGCTTTTTTTTTTTTTTCTTTTACTAAATCTTTATTTTTGATTTCCGTCCTCCATTTTTCTGTCAGACTTAATGTGGAGAAACGTGCCTCGACGTAATTTTGTGCTTAGGCTGCGTGTAATGGAACATGAAATTAAAGCGCTCCTACTTATACTCTGAATGTTTCTTATAAAAGCAGGAGGTGATTTCTGCCATTTTATTGGTGTCAAAATATCGCGTTTGTGATGATTATAGTTCAGCTGTCGCGGAGATGCCGGAAGTGTTCCGTGTTACGGCCGTCTCTGGATATTTTCTCTCTGACTGTAGATGCGTCTTGCTATGAAACGTGCCATAAAATTACACCGCATTACATCTTAATTGAGGCTTCCTACACTGTCTTGGCAAGTGAAAGTCTCTCCTCTCCAAACAAGGAGCTGTTAGACTGGTTTAAATAGAGACAGACAGGCCTCCGGGCTACAAATGTCCTTTGGGATCGTCAGGGTCATCAATGAAACACAAGGCTACACTGGTGCACTTCTCTCTTGACTGTTACACCGCGTTTAACAGAACATTCAGAAGGGTAAATACATTAGATGTTATGCTTCTTCTCACTGATGTTAAACGCTTGCTAAATTGACTATATGTTACTGCAGAGAGGAGAAATTAACAATGCATGACATGTTCTCCTCTGCAGCCATGTTTTTTTGTTTCCTCGGGCGCCTTTCTACCGAGCGCTGCTTCCTTTATGCACCTCAGCTCCCACCGTTTCCTCTCCCACCTGCCCCTTACATCGAAAACAACTTTGATAAAACCTCAAATCTGGGGGGCTAGAATCTTTATTTTTTCCCTCTCCCTGAACACAAAGCTCACAGGCATCACAGGCTTCGACGCAGGGCCTGCCAAATGTTAGCCTGCCTGCCGTGCCAAGTCTAGACAGGCCCTTTGCAAAGCTAACACGGCCTCGCGGCGGCTTGTGCTCGTCAGCGGCCGGCTGGTCTCATTGGCTTTATTTATAGTCGGCGCCACAAGACATCTGCTGGAGACGAGACTCTGTCCTCTGTGTCCACACAGCACCGCACAGAGGGAGCTTGTCAACATTTTTTCGAAAGGCAAAGTGTTTGCGAGGACCTCGGTCAGAGGGAGGGGAGAGAGACGGCGGCGGCGGCGGCGGTGCTGCTGCTGCAGCCTCCTCTAATAGGACGGGTGTCCCCTCCGATCGCTTTCTCCACAGCTCTGATTAACGAGACCGGAAGACAGAGGGAGGCTTCACAGTTTGTCGTGTCTCGCGCGTTAGCCGATGTTTACTTGATCTGAGAGCTGTTGTTTGTTTGGTGTCTTCAGTCTGGTCGTCGCTCGCCACTATTTTGGGACACTGACACTTGGATGCAGCTCGGCAGTCGTCTGATGTGGCCTCGCCTTTTCCTCCCCCCTCTTCCTCCCCCTCCATCCGTGTCACACAGAGTTTCTCTTCCTCTCCCATTCTCTTCACATCGATCACATCTGCATCTCTCTGTGGCTGACCGTGCTTCGGGCCTTGACGCAAAGTGCCGGGGACAGCTCTTTGCTCTTCCCACAGAGCTGGGGGTGAAATCAGACCGCCGCAGAGGGAGGGAGGGAGTGTGTGGAAATACTGGTTACATGTTCCTGAAAAGAACCAACCTGAGAAAGCTCAGGCATCTCCTGAGGAAACAATATCCAAAAGAGAGTTTTAGCAATGACACTGATGTAATATTTGTTTCCATACTGACCCAGTAAACACTGATTGGGTCTAGACAGTCCAGACCAGGTTAAAACTGGATTAAACAACAGTTTTATGTAACCTTTACTTCTAAAAAAGCATCAACATTACAACAAGTTAAACAACCTAAACAAATGTCGCCTCGCCAACACACAACACATCTCACGGCCTGTTTTCTGTTGTTTGAGGCTCTGGTTTCAAATTATAACCAGCTTCTTATGGTCTGTTTTTCCCCCAAAACCAAAAACTAGACCAGAACAAACTGGATCTGTCGGTTCAATCAGTGAAATATGTGGTTTGAGGTATTTAAACAGGTGACATAAAAGGCACAAAAGGAAGCACGATTTAGCAGCTGTGTGCTGTTTCTATTTATCCTCTGATTTATTTTGCTGGATGATAATGTGACTCAACTTAGATTTACAGATATTCAGAAACTAAATTTTCTGTCAGGTGACGGTTTAGAGGAACTTTAAAATTAATTTCTAAGCAGTTGTCAAGTTTAACCATGTTGGTCTATAATTTGTTTATAATATTTCACAACTATTTGATTGTGGTGTTTATTAAATTAGAGAAAAACGAGACAAAAACACATTATTCTTATTGTTTCTGAATATCTTTATATATTTATCTTTATAGTTTATCTGTTGTTTTTGTTTTTGTTGTGTTGTATGCACGTGTTGATTCATCTGTACTGTCCCTATAATTAATCACATGATAAACAAATAAATAAAATATAAACCGAGCTGCTATCATTAGGCAAGAAATATCATACAACAAAAAAAAGGAAACATTTAGTGCAAAACTTGATGCGTTTTTCTTCTCGGAGGCCATATGCAGGGCAGTAAATCACCAACTGAAAAATGTAAAAATGAAATGTTGCATCAACAAATGTTCCAGCACTAATGTCTCTGAATCTATCCATGCAGCATCTGGGCCATTGAGCTCTTTCTGGGAATGAAATGGCATTGTTGCTTAGTCTCTTTGTACTTTTTTTTCTTTTTTTTTTTTGAAAGTTTCATCTGTATAACAATATTGAAAGGCATTAGTCTTAATCTCCGGGCTTCCTTTTACTTTTTTTTTTTTTTTTTTTTTTTTTTTAGTCTTAGAAGATACATCTGGTTCCCTGTCTTGTAATTCCTGCTGGGATTCCAAAGAAAAGCGAAAACAATTTTTTTTACAACAGTGGAAGGATTAAGGAGGAGGACAGAGTGGTTGTTTTAGGACATTTAGCTGCTGCTGGGAATGAGATTAATACCCTCCAACAGCAACAACTGCTGCGACGTGTTGCGCTTTTTTGCAGCTGGAACGAAACTTGCTGGTAATCCTTAATGGATCAGAAATGGTAAGCCCCGTCCTCGTCACTCAGACGAACTGTTTAAGCTTTTTGACACAAAGAGTATGTATGCAGGGTACTTTATTTTTATTTTTTTTTCTTCAGAAAAATGCCAAAATAAGCCCTTTATTATAAAACTGACTGTAGATTAGACCTGCATATGCGCAGTTATCCTCTTTCTGCAGAGTTACATGGGACACAGATTGGTTTTCTTGAGTTCTCCAAAGAAGATTTAGATTGAAAAAATCATGTAATTGTTTATTTTTCAAAGCCAAAAAAAGCTTTTTATGATTGTTACTTGTACTCATCTACCTCTTCACCTTTTAACAACTCACCTAAAACAACTTCAGGTTGGAACGACAAGCGGCTCGATTCTGAAGCTCAAATATATTCGACAAAAGTGCTTTAAATGACTTTAACAGCAAGTTTCTGACACGAGGTGGAAAACTGTAAAATTATGACCTTATAACACTAGACTTATATCACATATTTGTTTCTAATGCTTGGACAGAGATGGGAAATGAAGCTTTTGTTTTCTGCTGCTGCCACTTATAATAATCACTAGTGTGAAACTGATAACTCAGACTTAATTTAAGATTATAGAAGATGATTCTTGACCCTCAGAAAAGCATGAGTGACAACCTTAATTAAAGATTATTCTACAAAACTCCCGTTAAACACCTCGCTCAAATACTAAACGTCTAAATTGGAATCTTATACTAAAACAGAGCTTAACTCTCCTTTCAAAACAGATAAAAAGTACAATCCACTATATTATCTACTCTGGATTATGGAGATATTCTGTATGTTTGTTCACTGCCTTTAAACCAGTAGATGCCATTTACACAGTCATGCTATTCCACTCTCTTCTTCTATGAAATGCACAGGTGCTACGACTTCAAAATGGATTCATGGGACAAACCGCAAAGTCTGCTCACCGTGACTTATGCAGATTTATGGGCTGAAGCCTCCTCAGTATGCTTCCTGTTAGACACAAGACCACACATACAGGTCGGTGGTGGTAATAACTGGTATGAAAAACAATAAGACCAGTAACAGCCCTTAAATATTCACAATCCCAACACAAGGAAATGTCAAGTAAAAAAAAAAATGCAAGAAAAAGAGCAAAAAATCAATCCAAAAATCCAACAGTTTGTCTCTGTTCCCTCCAGGTTTGATCATTCTGTGCATATTGATTAGCAGCGGCTGACATCATGTTTATGCTCGTTGAAATGTCGAGTGATCTAAACCATGACACCAGATCACAGGATGGGTTTAAAGGTTCATTACACCAACTATGAACTATGAACCTTCCTACCAGTATGACCATCAAAACACACTGAAGTCAGACACTCTGAAGGACTTTAAAGTTCTACACACTCATATTTATAATAATATTTATGGTTGTTTTAATTAGTGTGTGTGTGATGACTGCTTTGGATTACTTCATGATGCATGTGTGTATATATGTTATTGGTCTAAATGAGACTACATGAATTAATAAAGCTTAAAATACAAAATAATCTCAACTCAAGGTCCACTTACTAGCTTTTTAGAGCTTTCATACTGCATCTAAAGGTCTTTATCAGCAAAAGGAACTGATTCAATAAAGATTAAATAAAATATGTATTATTATTGCTTATATTTTCCACAGAGAAAAATAAAACTGTCAGTGTAAGAAATCTGAAAGTATTTTCTGTGACATCACCTGTTTGCAGCCATGTTGAGGTGTTTAGACAGAGAAAGTGTGATTGGTTCCCTCTGATCTGATTTATAGTCCTGAGTGCTGTTTTTGGGAATGTGGGGCTTTTAAAGACCTGAACAGGAATGTGGACATTCTGCAGTTACACAAAAATTTCACACAGTTCAGTATTTTTTAGGCTTATTCATCTGACACCATAAAGTCTTACTGACAGGACTGTGTAAAACGGTTTAAAGACAAAATAATAATAATAATAATAATAATAACTTAACTTTTATAGCACTTTTCAAAACAATAAGTGCTTCACAGAGCAACACTGAAAGCTTCAATAAAATGTAGGATAAAATAAAAACAAAGCAAAACAAACAAACAAAAACACACAAAATCTGATAAAAAAGTCAATCAATATGAAATCAAATGTACTATTTCTCTACTAGAGTTATATTCCTGACAGATACACTTTACAGAAAATATAACTGAACAGTTAAATCAATAAATAAAATAAACTCACAACCTCACTGCTCCTAAAATCCTGCTTCAGGCCCTGACTGTAGTTACTCTAAGTTGTGTAGTTATAAACAAATTTATGCACAAAACTTGAATCATCAATTAGCTTTAAATGCTGCCAGATTTCATTTTCCTGACGCTGAGAGAACGCTGTCACTCAACATAATGTGAGCTAAGTGTGTTAGCATGTAGCACCACAGATCTCCTCTCACTTCTTTGTACATTAAGTTCACAAATGAGCCAATTTCACATAAATCCTGTGTCACCTCGACTCAAATCACTTCAGTATCAAACCATCACAGTTCTCCACCATAAAAAACAAATCTCTTTCATTCTGCAGCTATTTAGTCAAACTATACGAGACGACTGACGACAAAACACTGCAGTCATTTGTAACGTCTCTTATTTATCGCTTGTCTGCTGAAGAGAGAATTAATTTGGAAATTACTTTGTGAATATGAGAATCTTAACTTTCTGAGTGCGGGGGGGCAATAAACAGCAGTGAAATTTATCAAACTGGCCGGACGTTAATCGCTGTGTAAATCTAACCCGGAGAAATGAGATTAAAATTGATGTATCACTTGAAAGTAAAGAGAGAAACTTGTTCAGATTTAACAGACTCTCATTGGGTGTACAGCTGCTGCTGCTCCACCTCGTCCATTCAGAACATTTCTATAATTTAACTCTTATTATTGTGACTGTGTCGCTGCAGCAAACAAACAAACAAAAAAAAACACACATTCATGATCATATAGTGTTTCCTCAGACGGTGGTTTGACTGACAAGACATCAGGCTGCAGTTCATCCGTCGTCCTGCTGAGGTCACTCTGTACCTGCTGTGGATGCGGACGGCAGAGAGCGAGCAGGAGGCCACCCACTGAATATGAGCCGCCTCAGATAGAACAACATTAAACTGATGAATATAATCTGTCTGATAGTGAAGAGGAGACTGTACGGTATGCGGCCGTGCAGGATATAATTATCATTAGAATTATTATCTCTTATTGTTATTTTGTTCAGTTGTTTCAGTTCTCCACCTCCTCACACACACACACACACACACACACACACACACACACACACACAGAGCTGCTAATTCATTAAATAGAAATGCTGAAAAATGGCATAAACAAGATTTTTAAAAATGTGTGCATGTGATGACAAGTTAACTTTATTTGCAGCAGTAATTTTATTATTACTTTTTTAATTAATGCATGAGCTAAATAAAAGGTGAGGTTTAAAAACATGCAAAAAACTGGAAAAAAATATCTATTTTACTGCATGAATCTTCAAAAAATGACACTTCTTCTACGTCCTTGAATTTGCACTTCAACAATGCTATTTTATGTCTTTAATTTGATTTATTTTACGCCGTTTCACACTCAACAGCAAGTAAAATAACACTAAAAACCACCCGAACGACGTCCATCCGAGGAGTAAGACTAAATGTCTGAATGAACAGCTGACTGAATCACTCGCAGTAAATCACAGATTAAGCCCCAGTTGTTGTTGCTCGCTGTTTTCACTGTGTGGCTGCAACAAAAGGCTCACAGCTGCAGAGCGATGAATCAGAAACCAGGGGGAGGAAAAAAAAAAAAAAAAAAAAAAAAATGCAACCTTCACTTCCCCTCTGCAGGCAGCATGTGGCGCTATGGTATCTCTGTCTGGTCCCTCCCATAAAGACATCAACTCCCTGCATGAGTTAAAGTCTACCAGGCCCCCCCTTAAAAAAAAACTGGCCCTTGCATCAAGCCAATAATAAATAACACACCAATTGGGGGGCTGATTCAACTGGTATGATTTATTAAAAGTTAGTGCATTAGATCAGGGTAATAATTGAAGTTATGATTAAGGAAATGACAGGATTGGGACCTGCGGACGATGAAAAATAGATGGACAGACGCTCCAGCAGATAGATCTCATTTGATAAATAATTCACAGTTAGATTAAACCAGATTGAGATACAAGCCGACTCTTTTTTTGTAAGTGGGGTTTTTTAAAAAAAATAAAAAATAAAAAATCCTCACGGGATTTGCTCCAAACCTGCCACCAGGAAGCTCTCGAGCTGGTGGCATGTTGCTCTGAGAATCATTATTGTCATCATATGCAATCCAGTATTAAGATGGATGCTGCCTGATCCCATCAAGATAATGGGTTTCATGTCTTCTGGCGTTAGTGGGGTGGTGGAGGGGAGGCGGTTGGTGGGACAGAGATCTCTGCTGCTGATTTCTTTTGTTTCCTCCCTCATCTCTGCAGGCACGGTGACCCTGTGAGTTTACAGGCACATGCAGCCACGCAGGGGGAAAAAAAAAAAAATTACAGCTCATCTCGATGTAAAATTAATACCTCAGAAGTTGGGAGGCGTCCTCAGGTTGGGAGGCAGAGAAGAGATTTTAGGTTTCCAGCCAAGCGAGGCAGCCGGGACAAAAGAGGGACACTCTGTTCACAGCAGAAGGGTTGTTCTGTCTCTATAATGAGGAGGAAGATAGAGAGAGAGAGAGAGAGAGAGCATGAGACAAACAGAGAGAAGGAGAGAGAGAGAGAGAGAGAGAGATAGTGGGGGTGGTTAGTCCTCACCCCGTCACCCCAGGGGAGGCCATGTTGCATCTGTTTCAGGCTGCGTTCACACTAAAATACCTTCATGATCACTTATGATTTTTTTTTTTTTTTTGCTCGCTCTTACCTGATTGTGTTCGTGTGTTCTGGATGTAAAAGAACCAAAACGATACAAACTGACAGTCACGTCAAAAAGGGAAGATTAACAATAATAAAGGACTGTTTACAACTCAGTCCTGTTACAGTATTTAGCTTTAGGTTTGACTGAACAAACAAACTGAAACTGAAAAAAACATTGTAAAAGTACTCCATTACAAGTTAAAGTACTGGATTTAAATTTGTACTTAGGCGAAAGTACAAAATGTACCCAAAGTAGCAAAAATAAAAGTACTTATTATGCAGATTGACCCGTTGTGATGTTATAAATGACTGATACATAGTGTAGTAAAACATTAAGCAGTGAATTTACTGTATGTTTAGCCTGAAAATTAACTAGTAACAACAAATATATGTAGCGGAATAAAAAGTACAATATTTTCAGTTGAAATCTGTAGCAGAGTAGAAATATAAAGTTTCACAAAATGAAAATACTTAAGAGCACTTACGTCAAAACTGAGCTTAAGTACAGTACTTTAGCTTGATTCTTTGCAATCAAGTGTCTTTAAATGTTTTTCTTTCCGCTGTCAAAATTATTGTATTTTTTGTTGTTTTTTTAATGGCAATACTAAAAGAACAAAACTCATATACAGTTCACATACAGCTTGTCTTTGGATTTAGATGGCTGAAGAGCAAAACCTCCAATCTGAAAAATGCACTTTTTTGAGAAAACTAAAAAAAAAATACTTGTTGTCTTCTTGCAGAATGCTATTTGTTAAGGATACCCGATATATAACACATTGTTTTTGTCTATATTACTATAATATGTGTTAACAATACCATAAGAACCATACAAACATACTGTAAACAACACCACATAATATAGTCCAAAAACAGTGTGTTATGTACTGTGTATCCTTGACAAATAGCATTCTGCAAGTTTTCTCAAAAAAGTGCATTTTTCAGATAGGAGGTTTTGCACTTTGGCCATTGATTTGTATCTATGTATGTTTATGACATAAAATCTATGTAAGGCAGTTATGAGATTAAACATGTGCTTCACTGAGTTTATTTGTTGTTCACATCAACTCGTAAAGCATCAGCGATGGGAAAAAGTGTTCAAAGGCTACATTAAGGTGAACAGTAGGGTATTCAAGTAAAGGGAAACTCCAGTGATTCTGTACAGTACTTTCATAAAACTGAGGGACTAACAATAAAGAAAAAAGTAAAAAGACTAAAAGTCTGGCTCTGGCTCCAAAAACACTTAATCCTACATTTTCCATATTGCAACTAGATGGCATATTTTGTATCCTGCCTTGTAAACACTCACGTCTTTCAAACTCCATGCCCCTGGTTTTTAATGCAAGCTTTCTGTGATGTCACTATGATGTCATCAGGATTATTTTCTCAGCCTTAACAAAGCGTCTACGCAGCCACAGACTGAGCTGTACTAATCATGAAACGTAAACCGATCTTCATGTGTAAACTCGGTGGAATTACCCATAAAGCCTCGTTTTATTTACACAAGTAAAAACATCTGCCGGTGTAGAAAGAATATGTCAGCACTTTTTATAACCCCCCCCCCCCCCCCCCAAAAAAAAACACAACAGGTCTATTGTTGTCCTTGTAAATAGCAGAAACAATTCACACAAACCGATTCACAAGGTCCACTTGCTTGGTTTTTTTTGGAAGCTTTCAGCCAAACCTCAGTGGATGGAATTTACTCCGTTGCCATGGAGATAGTTTAGTTACCACATCACTTAAAGGGGAACTCCATCGATTTTACACATCAAACTCTGAGGTCGTGGACTTAGAAAGAAGTGAAGTTACCAGACTTCTGCAGCCTGATCCTCATCTCGGCTGTGGACTGAACTTTGCATTGCATTGTGGGTAATATAGGTGCAAGTTTTTGACAAGGAAGAAAAACGTGTGGGATAAAGACGACGATATCTGGGTCTGCTGCATCAATTTTTAAAAAACTGTCCATCATGAGTCTGATATTGTTATAGGAGTGCAATGCTGACCTCTTTGGGTCATGTGACAACAGGTAGACCATCTGAGAAACCTCCATCAGCTGAGGAAGACCATGCTCGTCAAAAACAAGGAAGTGGACGTTGTGTTTCCAAGTCCAATGAACTTGTTGCAGGTTTTATTCTAAGGCAAACAGGTTAGAATATTCTGCAGCGTGGATGTAGCTTCGTCCCCCCCCCCCCCCACTGTCTCCCTGCCCAATCCCAACCCTGCAGTGTAATTCACCTAAAATAGTAGACAGGGGTGGGGGGGGTGGGAGGGGGGAGTGGATGGGGAGGGGGGGGGGTTGAGTGGGTAGGGCATGGAGGGGAGTGGATGTCTCAAGGTCAAAGGCAGAGCGACGAATTGGGGTGGAAGCGAACTAATGAGTTTTTCCGTTCTCTCCCTGCCCCGGACCGGTGGCATCACCTCGCTGTCCTGTCAATCCACCTCAACCCCCCCCACCCCCCACCCCCACCCCCCCAAACCCCCCTCCCCTCCCCTCCTCTACCAAACAACCCGTCTTCTTCCCCTCCCATCCTTTCTCTTTTCCCACCTTCACTGCAGAGAGAGAGAGAAAAAAAAAAAACAGGGAAAAAACTGTTTATTTCTGAACAGGCCTCTTAATCTATTTGGACTGGGCGTAATAGGACATTTGCATGGCGAGCACAGCGAGGTGTCAGCGATAACCACGGGGTTGTGACATCCCCCCCGAAATATGCTGAGCTTTCGCTAACCTCTCATCAAACACGCTGATCTTTATGGACTGTATCATATTGTGCTGTAATGTGCTTTATTGTCCACAGAATAAGCTTTTCTTAAAGGTAATTGGAAAGCGGGAAATGGCCGCTATCGGCGGACTTTTTAAATACATTATTCCTGAAATGTGGCTTGTGTAATGACCCTGTCGGTGTAAAACGTGAGATTTATCTTGGCAGCAGAAATTGATCCATTTCACCTTTGTCTAATGGAAATTTTTATCAAGGATTATCTGTTTATGTAAATGAGCGTGGCCCCTGGAACGGAGGGGATAAAAGGAAGTCTAGAGAGGGGGGGGGGGGGGGGGGGGGGGCAGTTAATCTAGGGCCTCTTGACGTGTCAGTCTGGACATAATGCATACAGGATTCATCTCTGTGGGGGTGGTGTGTGTGTGTGTGTTCTGCACTTCTATCTCTGTGAGAACCAGGTTGACTTGTAGACCTTCATCGTGAAGACATTTTTAGCTTAAAGAAGATATTTTGGACTTTCTTTACAGGGCTGTTTTAGAGGTTAGGACCCGGGTTAACAGATAAAGATTAGTATATGTCGTACTGATGTAGTGTTGATGGTTAAAGACACTTAAACCGTCCTAAGTACCACCACCAGAAGGTGTCACTTATCAGGAAAAAGAAAACATCTGTGGCTGTTTTAAGAACGTGAACAAATGACTGATGTTTTTATATTTCTGTGAGGACACGAGACAAAGAATAATAACACGAAAAGTTACCAAATCTTAGTTGTTTTGGCCTGGAGTTCATGACAACAATGTGTCTATGCTACACCAGAGACTTATATAAAAGTTGTGACATGCAAACTTTGTTATTATAGGTCATGCATACTATTATAGATACTGTGTACACTGCAATTTGAATCTAAAATAAACACAACCATTTCAGATCTTCCCAAGTTTTTACATTAATGTTTAAAAACTCTAAAAGATTCTGAAAATCTCTGAGCTTTTTTCTAGTTTAGGTATCTGTACATCAGCAGGATTTAGAAGTGAAGAAGTGTATGAATTTTGACTGAAATCTGACTATGACTGGTACCATATCTACGCTGGTCTCTGGTACGTTCTGTTGCTTAATCATATAAATAACATTTAACCACTGTAGTTATTTACTTGTTATAATATAGATCGTATTTCAGGCCTTGAAAGCTCACAATAACAATCTCTCTCTCTAGTCAAAGGGTAACAATGGATTTAAAATGCCACAGCGATTATAGATCTGTTTCATGTATAAAAATACGAGCGCATGCCATTCAAACATTAGTGTGAATCTCCACAACAAAGCGAGCTTGTGTTACTGTTATTTCTGGCCCCCCCTATAATGTCCATTCATCACAGACAGGCTCTTAACATATTTCCATATCATAAAACTTTTTTTACAGACAGCTCCGTTATGTGTGGCATTATACGGTAACTCAGACATTTGGACATGCTCTGCAGAATAGATGGCACATTTTGGATCACCGACCGCGCAGCATGAAAAATGAATAAATAGCGTGGAAGCTCTTCTGTAGCGTCGGTGGGCTACAGTCACTTAGAAGACGGGCTGTAAAGATTGACAAGCCCCCCCCCCCCACCCCCTCCTTCACTTGTGTTTTCATTGCAGCGGACGCTTTTGATGTTTTATGGGAGAGGCCTCGCCTTGTTGCAGGCGTCTTTGCCGTGACAGCAGCGCGACGGTCTTGAAATACAGCTGGTGGGAGGGATTCTCCACGGAGGGCAGCAAATGGAGCTTCACCGGGAGTCGGCAGTCCCCCGGTGGCCCCCGCTGTCATCTGCCATCCTGACAGGCAGACAGAGAGGGAGATGGAGAGGGGAGAGTCAGTCAGGCTAAGTGAGAGACACACCAATGTGACCCAATCCACCGGAGGGGAGGCTTCATCACTGTCTTAAACGGCCTGATGTTCTCAGAGGCCAGAGACAGAAGAAGACCGGGTCTGAACCTCGGCTAACCTCGACCCGCGGCCCCTCTGCTGATCAAACTAGCGGCCGTGATGCATCGCGGCGGCCAGAGTTCAGCTGCAGCAGGCTGAAGGGGAGGCAGCAGACAAACAGAGAGACGCTGTAATGCAGCGGATGATGTATGGCATCAAGCATAATGCTGCTGCACTCAAGAGTCCTTTTGGCTACAGCAGACGCATTTACTATCACACACCGAAGAATCTTCTGGCCTCAATCCACTTATTCTGCAGCCTGTGGGTTATTTACTTAGATTTATCCTCGTACCTTTTGGTTTTGATGATGATTGATTCGATAAGGTAAGATCTGGGGACGTGGCAACAACTTTACGGTACATTAGGTTGAGAAACAGGTTGCAAAGTCCTTAGTTTAGGCATTTTATAGAAGTATTTGAAAGGAATAACAAAGGTGAAAACACCTGAAATGTCTGTACAGATGTCCAATGCAGTAAAAAGCTCCATATGCTCATAATAAGTATAGTAGATATAGTTTGGTAGGTTGAACCGAGAGGTAACTCTGCAAAATCTAATACATCTTCACAATAAGTAATTTGGACGATATGTTTACCTTGAAAATAAAGTTTGATAGTTAAACTGGTGTTTTGTTTATAACTTGTCTTATTGCTTATGTCGCTCATCGTACCGGACTTTGTTCAAGTGATGTTGCCGAGTCCAAATCTCAGCAATTAAAAAAACAGCTTTGATTGCTAAAACAATGTTCAAATATAAAATAATTAAACATTAACAGCAAACTAACTAACTAAAGCTAGCAAGCAAACATTTCCTTTAAAGTGAAATCAATTGAATTACGGGATGAAGATATGTTTGTATAACGTCTTCTGTGAGAGATAAACGGGTAACCGCCGTGACACAGTGGTGACAAAAACTCAGAGCAACTAATTTGACAGCAGTGCAAGAGCAAACACATCACAAGCTCAGTAAGTCAGGCCTGAAAACAGTTAATTTGAGGAGCTGAAAATCTTTCATGCATCCTCTATCTGCATCATGCAGAGCCGTACTGTATTCTTTGCCAAACAAAACAAACTGAAAATAAACAGCCGATGTACTCTCAACTACACAGATAATCCAAATCCTTGCATCCGAAACTAGAATTTGATCTGTTTTTAAAATGTGATTCACTCTTGCTCAAACTTACATGGTGAGACAATTAGTATTAGGGGTGAAAACGGCGACCTGAGAGACAAATATCTCAAATTCTGGAGAGATAAAACCATCTGTAAGGCTCGATCATGTTCAAATCACAAGTTTTTGAAGGAAGAAAGAGTTTCTAAATCACCCAAAAATCTGTTCAAACCACTTCTCCAACACATGGGGCTAGTCAGTGGTCTCAAATGTGACTTCACTGCACCCGGATCCCCTTCAGGTAAACACCTGTGAGGTAAAAATCCACCTGTGTCAGTATCTCTTAGCGTCTACGCTCCTGACCCATCATGGCGATTTAACCGGCTGGACGTATGTGAGATGTTCTGCCTCCGTAATTGCAGGAAAGTGCTTTTCCAGCCAGTTCAGTCTTGTATCTGTCCCCGTGAGACAAAAGTGAAGACCATTTCATCCTCCCCTCCGGCACTTCTGGGACTTTTAACTTCTTTAAGAACTCACAGTGCCGAGGTCAGCCGTCAACTCCAGCATCTCACCGTGGTCCCCAGACCAGAACCAAAGCACCTACGAGGCCACTGAGCCCTCAAATACTTCCGATTCACTCCATCCATGACTCCTGGTATACAGGGACCTATGTGTAATTAAAAGGGGGCTTTAAATTGTCCCAAAACATTAAAAATGGATCCCGTTGGCGGTAAATGGAGCATCTCCCTGCTCATCTGCCGCCATCTTGTCTGCTCCTTGAGGGCTGGAGGCCCAGACAGATGCTCCTCCAGGAGGCGAGGGAGGATTGTTTGAGCCTCGGGAGGAAGAGGATGTCTGTGACCGGCTGGAGTCTTTTTTGGAGGATCCTTCAGGGCATAAAGTCAGAATATTGTTGCTGGAAGATGAAACAGCATTCATGACAGGTTGTACAATAACGCAAACTTTACCTTTAAAACATTTATTTTGTCTCTACTGAGGTTAGTTAGGTGGTTCCTATTGAGAGCAAGAAACTTTTCATGTGAGATCTGCTTTGAAGAAGAAGAATGAGACAAAGTACATTTTCAAAATTGTGCTTTCTAAAACATTTGAGGAAAGCAAAATCTGCCTGATGTGCCGTAATATTGCGTTTCTATTGTATTTTGTATTTAGCACAACAGCACCAGACTATTCTGTTTGGCAAAGTGAAGACAGAGGTAAACTTTATGTGGGACTTTTTATAAAGCTTTTCAACCATCAGTGGGTCACTAGAAATTCATCCTGTGCAACAAACATTGCTCAAACCCACAGAATTTGAATTTAAATTCCAGTAGAGATGCCAAAGTTTACAACAATACCAAAAATATATGGTTGAATTTGGGTGAAATGTGTATAAAATGTAGAATAATTACATTTGATAGATTTGTGCAGAGTTAGAACATTAAATGAAGAACTACAGAACAAGATGATGCATAATATGAATGTAATAATGTCACACAGACAAATGCTTTTTCCAAACTTAAAGAAACTTAGGAGTGAATATAAATATAATAATTTGTAAAAGCTTGGAAAATGTTAACAGACATATGTATTTATGTATTGCTGTATCACTTATTTAAGTTTAAACAATAGAAGATAAATAATAGGAGGGTCATTGAACTTAAAATGATCCATAATACAGTAACTACAGTTACATTTGACATTGATTGAAAAGTAAAGCTGTTCTGTGGTCCTGCTTGGACAACATTTTTATTGTTGACTGTATCTTTACAACTCATAAAACCTTCAGATAAAGACATTTTTTAATCAACACATCCTCATAATGAAACAACCACATAGGTCGACTGTACCTGCACTCCAGGACGACTTATAGGAGCGTAATATACCGCTTTCCAGAATAGTAGCATAATAATGTTGGTTTCTACTCCCATAAAGTTACACAACCTTCGTCGTCATGGCAGTAAACACCACAATTGTTGAACAGTGGTCTCCTGCAACTAAACCCACTTTTTGCCATCTAACTAGCCATTCACCCAACCCGCCTCGTCCCAAAAAGGCAATTTGTCACCTTAATTATGACCCCGTCATGGGTCATAATTACTACTACTGCTCGAAACGTAACTATAGGTCATTTTTGCTGAATTTTAGACCTATACTACAGTACTCTTGTGAGGATGGGCTGTTTTTAATGGTTGCACCAGCCTGGCAGTTTGATTTCCTGTTTGCACATGCAGGTATATTCTGGCATTTTTGGCCACTGGAGGCCAACCTCGGACATCCTGATGGAAGATTTGGCCATTTCAGTGATTGGCAGCAAAAGTATAATAATTTATATCTACATAATGGAATTACTTTGCTGCATTTGCACTTCTAGATTGCTTCACTTTGTATTCCTTGTTTATATTTCTGGGTTTTGTTTTGCTTGTACACATCTGCAAGAGTGTTTAATTAATTATTAATACTCAAAAACTGTATTTCATAAATATAGTGTCTTATAAGCCTGACAGACATCTTAAAAAATATGATGCTAAAATCAATTAATACATATTATAAATCAAGAACAAATGTGGAAATTTGGCTACGGAGGGCATGAAATTACTGGTTTATTCTGATTTCTAACAGTAATTTAAGAATTTATATTCCCCTTTTCATGGTCCATATTTGCAATTTTTTAAGGAAGGAGTTTGAGAAGAATATCTTAAACTGTAGTTAAAGTGCTTTCCGCCCCCTAAAATAAAAAAGAACTTTGAAGAACCTTTAAATTTAAATCACAGGTGACCGGAGACGGTTCCCTGAGGAACACCATCACAAAGAGTTTATACAGTTCTGATTTTACTTCTTTAAAGTTCTAACTGAAGACAGTTTTAGTGATTGAATGTAAAAGTTAATTCTTAGAGAGAGTAGTTTGAAAGAAAAAATCTTTCCCTAAGGTCCAGATATTTTTTTTCTAGTGTGGAACCTCGAGTTGCTCACAAATCTACCGTTTAAACTTCTAAGAACTTAGCTGAGGAACCTTCACCTCCTTCAGTCTGTCTTAATGGATCAATGACATAAAACCTAGACAGAAAGCCACAGAAATGAAGTGCGCTCCCTTCTCCACCAATGAGGAGCAGCTGCTTGTGTCCTCGTCGCAGGAAGGCTAACCATATGAGCCCTGGCGTTTTCCCTCCACACTTATTACATTACCATGAGCTTAGCGACGAGGGCACCGCTGCATCATAGACACGGCTATTACTTTGAGTGTATGCGGGGTGTCTGACGCTGTGTGTGTGTATGTGTATGCGAAGAGGAGGAGGAGGAGGCCCCTGACTCCTTGGCAACCCCCTCCTCCCCCCCCTCCCCCACCTCTTCCTGCATACACACACACACACACAAACACACCAACCTCTTGCACCCGGTGTCAGAGCCTTCTCCTGTCAGTAATTTGTTGCTAATCAGCTGTCAGCTTGGAAGCGATGATGAGGTGATCATCGTGGGCGGTGGAAGGTAATGGCCTTAAAAGTCACAGAGTCAATGTCAATGGGATCACTCGGATTCAATCAGGGGCGGCCCGATGAAGGATGGCGCCCGCTGACATTACCACTCATTTTGAGCCCAAGCATCTGGGCCCTAGTAAATAACCATCAGTGGGTGGGTCTGGGGGACAGGTCATTAGCCCTGAGAAAAATAAATATCTCCTCTCTCGTGAAGGCTGCAAGTCATTTAGCACAGACTAGGAAATTTCACCCTAGATTAAGTATGATGAGCCAATATCAGTCAGAGGAGAGGCCATACTGAGCAGGGGGCCCTGATGAGACCCGGGGAAAATTTATATGCGAGCCTCAGCAAATGTAATATGATTTTAAAAGCGAGGAAGTGTGTTGGCACAGGGCTGGATGGGGGGACAGGACCACTTCAAACTAGAGTTTGACTGATGAGGGGGTTTTAAGGGTTGATGTCTTTGGATTGAGGCTGCTGATCACTGGTCCTTTCTATGTTTTTCAATTTGCCCAGTTTAGAGGTAAATGTTTAAAGCTAAAGGATTCGTTGTTTCATGTAGATTTATGCTCTTGTCAGTGAGAAAGCTTCTGAAAAAGCAACTCTAGGAGACATTACTGGCTTCCTTTAAAGAATTCATTTTCTTTTTATTTTTTTTTTTACAATAAACAGGAATTTTTTAAATGTTTTTATGAAGCTGTTGCCAAAATATTTGATAAAAGGGAAGTACCAAACTAAAATGAAGGTCAAGCTGTGTATAGTGTCAGATCGGTTCCTTCTTTTTACAACATTAAGTTTGCAACTTTCTGCAAAAAAGAAAACAAGGAATGTTTAACGGCATCATAATATTATGAAAAAATTAAGAAGTAGTTTGATACAGTAACATCTGATAAAGTATAATTGTTAAATGTACAAACTTGAATGAACCAGTGTGCAAATCTATTCAAGGTCAAAGTGAAAGTAGGAAAGTAAAAAATGTACAAATATGATTAAAAATAGTACAAATTTAAAGGAAATAAAATGTTCAAAGTTTAAACTGAACTTTAAGCAGTCCAGAGAGGTCAAAGGTCAACATGCAGTGGCCCTGACAGGAGGTGGGAACACTTTGAGAGGACATGTTGACATCAAGGTCGGATACTGGACACATTTTAGTGTTGCTCAGTTGAAGGAGGCGTCTTATTGGTTACTTAAGCTTGTAGCTGTTACAGGGAGGGTTTCCCCCTCCGTCCACCTGCAGATCAGCTTTGGGGATGATGCTAAGTTCTTATATGACACATGCCACTTTTTCTGGTATTTGGGCCACTTACAGTACTCCAGTATTTTATCATTGCAATTTGTTATAGTTTTTTGTTTTGAAAGCAGTTTTATTAAATTTGTTTCCTGAACTTCTCCTCTGCAAACAGTGTAATCTTGTTTGTTTTCAGCAAAATTATATTATGAATTTGGCTCACCTGTTTTTATTGTAATGTGAAATTTAAAAAACCTAAAATAAACAAACATAAACAAATGTAATGAATGAAATTGTTGAACAAATATTTCATTTACAGTAGTAACAACCATCCATCAATCCCAAATGAAATGTTAGCTTTTACAGTGACTTTTCAACACTGAAGCAATCGTTGTTGCTCAAAACTGAAAACAACATGAACTAACATTAATCTGTGCAGATACATGTTTCGTTAAAGATGAGCTATCACTTTACACACTTGGAATAAACTCACTCTTAACACTATTCCTCCAGATCTACAGTCCAGCCAATGCAGAGTCTTTCATGAACAGTCAGACTTAGATTTCAACAAAGAAATCATTACTAACATTGAACTTTCTCTTATTCAATTCTTATTCAAAATGAATCAAACAAGAAACTCCATCTTCTCTCTCAAAACTGGCCTGTTTGAACATCTTTCACTTCCTGTATTTTGAGCCTCATGACATAATCTCTGCATGATTCAGCAAGGTATATATTGTTATTTTAAGACAAGTTAGGCTTCTAATGAATGCCATCTTTTATCATATGAATGGCACCTGTTCTCGGACAGTTTACAGAGGTGTTTACAGGATTGTATTCTGACATAAGGCATATACTGTATATTTATGGCAGGATAGACTAGTTTTTTTTAAAATAAATGATCCAGTGGGACTGTTGAATATATTCTCCCGAGCTTTGGTTAGATTCTATGGTATTAACAAAGGGTACATTTGTAACACTATATGTTTTTGGACCATGATTAAATGCAGTGAAAGGAGACTTTTATCTGGCATCTCCTATTTTAAAAGTCGTGCACACACTTCATCCAACTTGACTAATGTAAAGCCTTGATGATGCACAAATGACCCTGGCAGCTTTGAACTGTCATCAATCCAATTAATAGGGAGATGGCTCTGAATCCATTACAGTAAATATAATACAAACATTATTATATTAACCTCCAAATCTAGTCTAATTCTATCAACGTAATTAATTTAATCCATTTGCAAAGTGCCGGGTTATATGAATAATTAATATCAACACTTAAATATTAAATATTCATATTTGTTCATGTATCTCCATTGTGTTGGAGGGCCCCCGAGCTGCTCTCAACTCTAAATGAGTGTGGATGGGTGAGTGTGTTTCTCTGGATGTCTGTAAGCACATAAAATATATGTAAAATAGGCTGAATGCATGTAATAAGTACACCCAGTAAGTATTTCACCACAAAATACTGAAAAAGAGTCTTAAAAAGCTGTGACATCATGCACAGATGGGTAACAAATTACAGTTGAAACTCAAATAAAGTGTGTCAGTAAGGTATTGTTCCTTCATGAGTCTCCAGAACAGCCTGAATGCTCCTTGGCAAAGATTCTGGAAATTTGTAAGACTCTGCTGCAGGGATAAATGACATCCTTCCAAAAGATTCCTTCATTTAGTGTTTTAAAGCCAGTGGTGGAGAGTCCAGTCTAACAGACGGGTCCAAAATATCTCATAGTGTTCAGCTGACTGTGAAGGCCAAAGCGTACGATTCACATCATTTTCCTACTCTTCAAACAAATCTGTAACCTAGTATCAGTTTCTCTACTTGCTCTTAAGGTTTTTCCATCACCTGTCTCTGTTTTCCAGTACTTTATGAATTTGTTTCATTGATTTTTTTTTTTTTTGGTCAGAAAGTCTGACTTTTATAGCAGTTTAACTTTCATTGGAAAGTTTCAAGGACCCATAAAGGTCCAAAATGCTGTTTCAGATACTTTTCCATCAGGAGGTGAGTTCTGGGAGGAACCTGAGGCCATTTTCATCATGACAACATCAAATGTCTACCTGTGAAAAAAGG
This sequence comes from Thunnus albacares, assembly GCF_914725855.1. Lineage (NCBI taxonomy): Eukaryota > Metazoa > Chordata > Actinopteri > Scombriformes > Scombridae > Thunnus > Thunnus albacares. The sequence goes on along the minus strand of NC_058107.1, from coordinate 34,942,707 downwards.
TGAACCAGGTGCTGCATTTGGAACCATCTCTATTGAATTCTTGTGGTCGTCTGAAAGAGGTTACATGATCACATCTGAGCTACTTTCATGAGAGACGGCCGAGAGCTCTAAAAGTTAAAAAGTAGACCTTTGAGCTTAAGTTATTTAGTTAAATAAACTGTTCTCAAGGTCAGGAATGGACCTACATGCTCAAATGAATGTCCTCAAATATAGAACATCACATGTAAAAGATATTGGAAAAAACAAACTTTGCCACCGTTCAGACACCAGACTGTGAGCCATGATGTCACAATTATTGTGAAGCTCTAACCAAACATTTCTCATGGATGGGAAATCCAAGTTCAGTGTGAGAAAAAGTGTCCGCATGAGTTTTTGACATGACACAGGTGAAAATCAGAGATATTGAACACAAAAAATATGGACAGATGCTTTGATACAAAACATTCAAAAGCCATTTTCAGTCAAATTCCGGTACGTTTGCTTATACAGACCAAACAGTCAGAACGACTTTCTTCACAGTCGGGTCCACCAACTCTCTCTCTCTCCTCTTTCTCACCTCCTGGGTCTTGGCCATATATCTCTCGCTGTTCTCTCGCCTGATGCCCAGCGCTCAGCAACTCTTGGCGAGACATCATTAGGTATAATGTACTTCCCCTCTCTCTCTCCCAGGGATATTTTGGAGTGGGGCAAGCGAGCTGACCTTACTGAAGGGCTCAGACGGTGCTGCCAACTCTCTCTCTCTCTCTCTGCCCTCCCTTCATGCCCCCCCCCCACACACACACTCTCCCCTCATCTCCACCAGTGTTTGCTGGTCACACATGGAAACATAGTGATTTACTATTCAAAGCAATGTTAAAACTACCAATCAAAAACATGTTGTAAGTCTTGTTATTGCCTTGCTTGAACTTGAACTACTTAAAGACTTTGCAATAATCAGCCACTAAATGTATTTTCAGTCTAGTTTACTGATGTCACACTAAGCTTTTGTAGAGAGGGAACCCCTTTCTTGTGTTGGGAACATTGTACATCAGGGCCGCTGTTTGGTTCCTTTAAACATCCATAGAAAAAGTAACTGAGAAGTACCTTGGAGAGCTCCTCTGGATGCATACATGTGATTGGTTGAGTCAAAACTCAGTGGGCGGCGTCAAAGAACTACAAATAAAGACATGATATCAGAGAAGGAAGCTCTCCTGACTCACTGTGGTTATAGGACTCCCCAAAAATCTGACTAACTGATGACACCATAACCAAAAACATTCGACACATTTGGTTATGGTTCAGGCAATACCAACAGATGACTAACCGATGGTCTCCTTCACTGAAGTATCAACATGAACCATTCTCACATCTGATTGGGAAAATACATCAAACTTTAAAGGGGACATATCATGCTTTTTGTAATTTTCTGTCATTAATTTTTATACTGTATATGTCAGATACCCACAGTCAACGTTCCAAAACCTAGGCTCCATTTGCAAAGTTACCCCATCGAACTGACATCAGATTATTCGCGTATGTCAACAGGCCGTCTGTTGCATAGCCTTTGTTGCTAAGGTTGTTGTTGTTGTTGGGTGGTTTGCGCTGTCCACTCGCATATATCGGATTGGATTTCAGCTCAAACACGTACGGATGTATTTAAGAAGGTGACATTTTGAGTAAAAAATGAGAAGAAAAGTGAACTCCTACTACGATTATTTACATAACCTTCGGAGCTGGCAGAAGAGTGGGCTCATCGGGAAGGGGGGCCTTAAAGAGTCAGAGGCCTGTTTCATACAGAGGCTGAACTGAGGGGCTGCATAAAGGGCCAGTTTAAGATAAATAAGGAGTTTGTTGAACTGCAAATCATGCAAAGATATTCTAGTAAAGCCCTAGAATAAAAATCTAGACCTGGAACTGTGCATGTGTGTGATACGTGCCCTTTAAAAAAAAATTGCGGCTGTTCTGAACAGGTTGTCAGAGTTTCGCCTTACTCTCTAAGGAGGCAGGTGTTGTAGAGTTTATTAAGCCCTTTGGGCTACACAAGTTAATTGCTTTGACTTACTTCAAAACAAAATGGATTTCTGAATACATGTAAACTAAGAAATGGACATGAACTTGAAGCGTGTTTTACTTTAGATCTTAAAACACCTAGAATTGATTCATAAGGTTTAGGAGTTGAGAAGTAAGTTAAAAATCAAAATACACCAAATCTCATGTTTTACAGTTTTAGAGTTTTTAGAGTTGTTGGAGACCAAAACAGAGTTAAAGGGAAAGTGAAACACAACTCCAAATGAATGCTAATGTTGCTCCCTCTGTTGGATATTTAGAAGGGCTGTTAGCTGTTAGCTAGCTGTTTGTTAGCACAGTCGCAACTTTACATGGTGATAATATCAGTGTTGTGTTCTCAGCTTGTTCCGTGTCTCCCAAGTTGCCAAAGGAATGAATTAATGCTGATTTAAGTTTAGGCTGGCTTTATGAAGCTGCTGTCTAAGTTAGTCAAGTTGTAACTAGCCATACTAGCTAGCCAACAACTACCTAGGTATGCTAGTTAGCTGGCATGCTAATCTTGAATGCTATGGTAATGAATATGTAGAAAAAAAGTATTTCCTCTTCATATTTCATACATTACAAACAGTTGCTCTCCATCTAAGCTGAACACAAACAAAAATAATGTTTGTTTTTTTTAAAATGAAGATTATTCTTGACTCCAAAGCAGCTTTGCGTATGAAAAATAATACTCTGACCTACTAAAAGTTTGTGGTTTCGGTTGATAAGACAGTTTTATTCTCTCACATGAAGATCTCTCCCTGTGCAACTTCTGTTGTTGGTGATTTATTCCTAAGGCACGCACAAATAAACAAATACCCTCCTCCCAGCACTCGACACCCTGCCATGTCCAGTGACAGAGGCAGGTGCTGGGTCCAGGTGGGCCTGCCAACACACGAGGCTGGCACGAACCAGCAGGGAGTCCGACCAGGCCAGGAGTCCACCAGGGCTGATATCGTACCTCTAACACTGCAAAAACCTGTTGCCAAACTCCATTCACACAACACATATACTGACTGAGTGCTTTAAAAGGCAAACAGGGAGGGTGTGCATTTGTGGATGAGCTGATTGTTATGGTGAAATGATAAACTAGAGGGACAAATTAGCCCCAAGTTTGAATCTGAGTCTGACTCTGTGTGTGTGTGTGTGTGTGTGTGTGTGTGTGTGTGTGTCTGTGTTGAAGCTGATGAACCCCGCCTGGAAGACGATCATTAGTGAGTCAAATACCAGCACAAATGGCCGCCCGCGATAATGGCTGACATTCATCTATGTCTGAGTCTTGTCCAACTCGCCGCTAAACGCTCACACAAAGAGGGAGCTGATGAAGTCTGATGAGTAAAAAAAAAAAAAAAAAACTTTGTGGAGGAAAAAGAGAGAGCAAACTAATCTCGAAGTATGAACCTGTGTCAGTTTATACATGTTTACATTTACCTTTAGAGCTGATGTTGTCATTTATAGTGAATGTAATGACCTCAGATTAACCCTAAATGACTTAGTAACACAACATTATGAGCAAAGAACAACAAAAGTGAGACGCAGCATCTTGAAAATAGATTTAACAAAATATTCCTCTTACTGTAGAGAAATCATGTATGATGAAGCAGTGCAAGGAAATGAAATAAAAGCTTGTTGCGTAACATTTTAACACTCACCCACTTTGGTGTGATCAATCAGGCGCCCGTGCACAGTCCATCCCTCTGCCCCCCCATCTGTTATTACAAGTGCTGTCCATATAACAGGCGCCTGTCAATTTCGCCTGCTTTTTATTGACTCATCCTCTGAGCCACGGAGGGGTTTCAATCACAATTATCATTTTTTATGAATACATTTTCATGAATATATTAGCGTCCTCCCCACCACCGCCACCCACCGCACACATACACATACGTACACATTTGGTGGAGTGTTGTTTTCTCACAGTTAATCAGTGGCCAGATAAATCAGAGGCCATATTTGCAGTCCATCTGCTGGGAAGGTGCAGTGGGCTCCAGACGCCATTCAAACATGCTGGACAATAACAGGAAGTGGAAAGACAGCGCAGCAGACAGACTTTGCAGACATCACACTTTGCTTTTGACTATGTTCTGTCAATACAGATGTCAGGCAAAGAGGATTTGTCTTTTCTAGGATAGAACAGAAAGATATTTTTCTGACCCTGTATGTTACAACTGGTCACTAAATTTTATCTATTAATTTTCTTTTTTATCAGTAAACTCGACCACTTATCAGCTTACTTGTTGAAGGTGCACTCCCTGATGTTCTTATAGCACCCATCAGCACTCCTAAACTACAAAATTTGCAATACCCTTAAACATCAAATTCCTTTTAAATAAAAAAAAGAAAATTAATTATAGATACAAAGCACTTATTAAACTTCATTATAACTCACTCACTCACATTTAGCAGTTAAGATTCTCCACGTGAGGGAAGTTGTTCACTGTTATTATCATTGTGTGCCACTTTTAGATTAATCCAGGTTGTAGACAGAAGGAAATAAACTGTGAAAACACCCAGTAAAACCATGCAGTAACACTATTGTGTGTTAGATGTTTTACTTTTTGTCCAAGACATCCTGTAGAACCTGTTACATGTTGAAAATATTGTCTTTTCATTTGCATCACTTACAGGCAATGAGTGCAAGAGCTGTAATTCGTTCTTTTGTTAAAGCTGCTGAGGTTTTATATATTTAACATGTTCATGGTTCTTTGTTACCTTGTGGCACAACCAGCTTTTTTATTTTAGTGTGGGCTAAAAATATCCGGTCAGGACCCCCTTCTACTCTCCTGAAAGTAACCAGGTAATCAGTTAACCAGGTCCTTTGGCAACTGGCGCTAGCGCTGGAAGAACTAACAACAACCCCTGGCTTCACAAACACTATGGCCTTTGTACCAGCAGGAAAGGTACCAAAGAGAGAATCAAGCCTACTGGATACAGCCCGACATTGGAAGATGAAGGTCGATCTAGACCAGAAGCTCACCTTACCACCTGAGATCATTCCAACTAGACTCAGGCCGGATCTGATCCTGTGGTCAGCTGTACAAAAGGCCCTGTTCATCATAGAACTGACGGTGTCATGGGAGGATGCAGTTGGTGAAGCATACAAACGCAAAAAGCTGAGGTACTCCAATCTAGCAACTGAAGCAGAACAAAACGGCTGGAGAACACAGGTGCTCCCTGTGGAGGTCAGCTGCAGGGGTTTTGTGACCATGTCAACCACCAGGCTGCCGAAAGGGATGGGAGTCCGAGGACAGGCCCTCCGACAGGCTATCAAGTCAAAGGCAGAGGCTGCTGAGCGTAGCAGCAACTGGCTCTGGCTGAAAAGATACAACAAGAACTGGGCGGCAAGATGACCATCAGCCACCAAGAGGGGTACAAGAGGAGGTAAGTGGACCTGGGACTCTACCCATACTCTCACTGCTGGGATTGTTGACAGAAGAAACCTGGACTTGACAGATCCTCTTCAAGTTCTGTTGCTGCGTGGGCCTATCAACAAAACACAGGAGGGTGCCCACCTGATGACGCAAATGAAGCGTTTACCCCTACCCCCACTCAAGCAATGATTGCCAATTATAATACGGGATTGTAAAACCGAATCCTATGAGCTCAACAGCAAGACAGTCCAAGAAAACAGAGGGCAGAGACTACACTTCATACAGCATTCAGCATAAAATAAACCAAAAAAGGCACATAACAATAGAAATAATAAATAACTTCAAGAAAAATGTACCAGACAGCAGTAAAACACAAACCCGTTACCGATGCTGAACAATACTACTTTGTCACTGAAGATATTTTGATATGTGACAGTAGATAAAAACACAGATGTAAATAATAAATTAAGGACGGCTGAATTCCATTCAGCTGCTTCATTTTCAGGGCCCTGGTATTTTGCTGGTATTGTGCATATTGGGTCATTGTCACACTGTCATGGCTTACAAGGACACTGGGACCTGTGTTTTTCCTACTATGACAAGTCAAAATATCTGCTGTTAAAAAGGCTTATCGTGCAACAAGCAAGTAAATGATATTAAACAGCAAATTCAGAACATCTGGAAGTTAGAGATTTCCCCCGCAGTACTAGAACATACTGTAAACTGTAATAGTTATAAATCAAATAGCTGCTTGTGCATCAAATTTCAGCTTTTAGATCTTTTTTTATTTGTAGACATTCACTATATTTTTAGATATTTTGCTAACAGCTAGCAGGACTTCTTTCTAACTTTACTCATGAAGGTATAACAAGATGCTTTAGAGAGAAACCGTGGCAAGAGAAGAAGAATTAACCAACCAGGGAATCAAGGATGAGGTATAATCACTTAAAATAAAAAAGAGCAACTCCGCTGGTAACTCTCTGAAACTCTGAATAAAGACCCAAACGGTAGCCGGGTGCTCTGTTATTCCAGATGGCTTTATGGGTCATGAAAGAGTGATTCACGCGTCACATTAAAAGTGCTTGTCGCTGGCCTGCCGTCTAACCGCTCCTCTCCTTAAAAACCGGGAAGCACCCCATCAATTATTTGCTAAGCAGCCATACTGAAGATCTCACTTTGAACAGTGTGTGGGGACGGCAGCCCTGTCAGCGTGATGATAGATGCACTGGAGGCTCACGCTGCCCCCAGCACGCCTCTCTGAGGGTCGGCAGCTGTACAAAGCCCGAGCTGTGTGTGTGTGTGTGTGTGTATAGAAAAGCGACACACACACACATATACAGAAATATACACAGGTGCACACTCTGAGATCTCAGGGATGCATGCACAAACACACCTGCACATACACACACACCTAAGAAAGACTGAAAACATATGAAGCACGTACACACACACACACACATAGGCGTGCAGAAAAAGTTTCCACACAGCAGTAAACAACAGAAAAATGTAACAAAGTTTACAACCAGACATCAAACATCAACATTAACATCAAAATGAGAAATTTGGGATTGATTGTAAATCATCTTAACTCCGCACAGCTGCAAACCCACCAGAGCCTGGGCTGCTAATTACACCGTTTGCCACTTTAATGCCCAATGTAGTCATTGAGGATTCAATTGGGTCTGAGGAGAATTAATAGAGCATTAATCAACATGCGCTAATTAGCTAATAACGTGTTAATTAAATCAGGTATTTAAAGTTGTGAGACGTGTTATGCTTATTCTACCGTGCATGTGTCATTCACTGTAGGAAAGGAAAGGAGAGTCAGTATGACGTGCGTGCGTGTTGTAGCGGGGACGACAGGAAGTCAATACAAATGTCACACTGTTGGTTAAATCCGACCCTCATCACTCCGTTGGGATTTCCCCACTTCACACTATTGTTACCCCCCCCCTCCCCGTGTGACCCCTTGACCCCGCCCACTTCGACCTTTAACACGTCTAATTTCTTTTCCCTTGTGATCAGCTGTGACAAATTTAAACACAAAACCGCCTCTGGATCAATGTCGCCTTTTTAGGGCCGCCGTGCACGCCGCAGCTGATGTTCATAGATTCTGCTGAGCGGGATCGAAAATGGCAGAAAGCCAATAGCTGAGCCCGTCTTTAAGGTCCAGATCAGTGAATTACTAGTGTGAAGCCCAGTCCCACTGCTCTTAATGTGAAATCAATACACTCTTCTCCGCTAACCAGTGTGCAACGCTTGACCTGAGGATTGACTTTTTTTGTTTTTCTTCCCTCTCTTTGTCTTCTATGGAATGGCTCCGTAAGTTTGAGGACAGCTTTTATTCTTGCCAAAGTACACACGCTGCTGAGGCTGCTGTTCCTGTTATAACGTACTGTAATACTCCAGCGCCATGCCGACGGCTACTCTCACTCCGACCGTACAGTCTGGACGCTTCCCAGGAATTAACATCAGAAATTTGAGTGATTTGCATGAGGTAGAGCACAAAAAGGTATGTTTCTATAGAAAAGATAGATTTCCTGTTGACATAAATGTACATTACAGACACCTTTACACTAGATTTTATAACCTGGCTGCAGGGATTTGCTCCCATTCAGCCACAAGAGCATTAGTGAGTTGCAACACTGATGTTGGGTGATAAGGTCTGACTCACAGTCATTTCATCCCAAAAGGTGTTGGATGGGGCTGAGGTCAAGTTCTTCCACATTAAACTGGGAAAATCATTTATTTATGGACACAGCTGTTTGCACGGGGGTTGCTGTCATGTTGAAACAGGGAAGGACCTTCACCAAACTGTTGCCATAAACTAAACACACAGTTGCTAAAATGTTATTGTATACTGTAGCATTAAGTTTTTCTGCATTAGAAGTCATGAAAAACAGCTCCAGACCAAAAATTATGAACTACAGTCTGCTATCAAAGCTGTATTTAAATCACTATAAGCATGTAACCTAAGCAAATAGTGCTGTTTTTAACTTTTATCCATGTTCTCTTGGATATTTGCTTGTAAGTTCTGCTAATTAAGTCTTTTGTAATTGTTGTTGCGTTGGTAAAAAAAACAGAGAGCAATGATTTCCTCAACATATTGGTGTCGTTGCTGCTTGAGAGCCTGCAGCTTTTCATTCCAACCAAGCACTAGAAAAGTTTATTTCAAAGAATTTTAATTAAAAAAAATGAGGGAACATTCCCCTGAAATCAGGTGTGCATTTGATTGTAAGTAAAATCGAAGACATTGTGAACTGTGAGCATGTTCCTCAGGGACTCTAAGGTCTCAAAAAGGATTTCCAGAAACCTCCTGTGGTTGCAAAGTCCTCCAAACCATTTATTTCACTTCCTGAAGAACATAACCACCACCACCACTGTGGGACATGAAAAAGCTGCTTTAAATCAATTTGTTGCATTTTTCTGTTCTTGTCCGCATCTCTCCTGGTGGATCGTGTTTTAATAAACCCTCCCGTCCTCTTGACCCCTCCGTGTCACTGTCTCCTCCTCTCGTCTGTCCCTACGCTCTCAGTCACCTCACCTTAAAGGGAGGAGGCCACAGATCAATACATTTGATGGGGAGGCAATAAGCAGCCCTATTAAGTGACAAAGGTTTACTCTGTAACAGCTGGGCTGGCGCGAGAGCCGAGCTTGTCTGACTAATGAATCGTGAAACAATCAGGCAGTAGCCATTTGTGTTTAGATCTGTAAATATGGCGCGGTACAAGTGCCAGACCATCGCTGGCACTCCAGCTGGGGCCACAGATGGTCTGGATTGGAGGCGAGGCGCAGGCAAACCGTTAGCTCCTCCGGCCCACACTGCACCGCACCTCCTCTGTCTCTGAGTGACAACTTCACTTTCGCGCTAACTTAGCCCGCCTGCCCCACATTGGGAGCCAGGATTTAGAAAAAAAAAAAGAGAAGAGAAGGAAAAAAAAACCTGACAGCTCCTGAACGGGAGCCCAGCCGATGAGCAGTCTTGCTGCAATCCGGCAGAGGGAACCAGGGGGAGTATAGAGAGCTAGGCGAAAAAAGAGAAGAGCAATGATGATCCTGCTATTTAAAGACATGATCAACCTAATTAACCTTGGGATGCCAATGACTAATTCTGAGGTGGCTGCTCCACCACAAGAGTGCTGAGGTGGAGGCCTCATAAATCTCACTAATAAGAAGCTCTTTCTCAAATAGGAGGAACATGGGCGCACAGGCTGGTCATTATTTGGGAGAGGATTGAAACTACTGTATGTGGCGTTCTTATCAGTCAAACCGGGGGGGAAGGAGGCGGCTGGTAATGTGGCGGAGATGGACTGTATTTCACCCGACGACAGCTGAGTAAATACAGCAATATTCAAGCAGACAAATAAGAATTCATTTCAAAGAGCTTTTGTCATTTGCCTGCACAAATGATTGAAATGGAGACAGAATATATTCTGCGGTTACAGCGAGCAGGGAAGGGGGTTTGAGGGTGGGGGGTGGGGGGGGGTGGGGTGGGGGGGGGGGTTAGCAGGTGGGGCGTCCTTGAAGATAGAGTCATGAAAGAGATGAAAGGTTTATTTAATCTATTTTCAAGGTAAAATGATCTTCCGGCGCTTTTACTCTACACATTTGGTGCAGTGAATGTGAAAGCGGTACAAAGCCATTACAATGCCCCCAAGTCTATTAAACTGAATGACAGACGTTGTTTACAACCCCAACTGCTTCTGCAACCGCACCATTATCGCCGCATACTGATGCGAGCATTAACAGCAGGATTGGCTGTCATTACGGAGGGACAGCAGAGCTTCTTAAAGCAACGTCGATAGCGGCGTTGATGAAGGATTTGTAACCTGCTAATCACTAGATGGCAGGTTACTGTCATTACTTCACCCAACACATTCGCCTGTGAACGCTCCACAGTCAGACACGATTACCGTTTGTTCTGACGGTACATTATATCGGCGGATTATAGACGTGTACTGTGGCATTACTTCTAAAGATTTGTCTCAATCCTATCTCTCTTTCTTCCTTTTTTGCCCATGATAAAGGATTTAAAGTAGCCTAATTACATGATAACCTCCTGTAATATATTGTACAGTATGTATTATTGGTATTATTGGCACATTGCTATCAAAATACCTCTCTTTTCCTGTAAAACGTTGGAAATATTTTTGATGACTCGTCCTGTATTCAGAGTATATCTAAACATTTCTAATAAAACTTAACTCAAAAATTTGGCAAAAAACTGTCTTTAAATTTCCAAAAAAGTGTACGGTTGTGATCCTCTTCTTTCTGATTTAACACAACAGACTGTGATTCTCCAGAGACTCATGCTTGTTAAGTCATGCTCACTTAAACAGCATCTGTAACTTTGGCAGATAAAGATGTTCTTTAAACTTTAAATCACAACCACATATTTCTAAATATGGCAAAATTGGACTATTTTCTAATGAACTATCACGCTTACTGGAATGAAGAAGTAAAATAACGATGTATTTAGAGGGTTGTGCATTGTTGGTAAAGCTCTAATCTTGCAAAGGGTTATCTCAGATAATCATTTAGTTTTTGAATTAATTTGGCATTTTAAGAGCTCTGTTTGTTGTCTCATATAGCTTTTAAAACTCTAGAAGATTTACAGTAGTCAATTTCTGCTGTCATCCAACAAATGTGACCCACTTTATACCGGTGCCTAAAATTAGAACTACTTTAAATCACATTTAAGGTCTTTCGTCGTGAGGTTTACATTCATTTGTCCGACCCATTTACCTATTACGTAGATGTACTTTTACACTAATCACATCCAGTTGACATTCAGATGTTCACCTTAAACACAACCCCCCCCCCCCCCCACCCCCCCCCAGTCTGCTCCGGTGTCTGGATGTTCTGCTCTGCCATGTGGTGGAGGGATATTTATGGGCGTCTAAATGTGCATGAGCAGGTCTGCAGATCCTTCGTTTCACATTGGTAATAATGCCGGGCCCAGACCTACCGTCCTTGCCCCCTTTCAGCCCCGTGAATACAAACCTAGGCAATGGAACTTTTTGCGCAACGTTAACTGTCACGACCCACGGCGGCGGCGGCGGCGGTGGCGGCTGGAAATGGCTTAACTAAACTGTCAGATCTAATAAAGCCAATAAAGGGATCAGATAAATGTTTATTACATAGTGGGAAAAGATCATTTCTGGACAGAAATTGAGGATGACCTTTCCGGATAATTCCTCGCTGCCTTCACCCCCCACCCCCACCACCTCCCCCCCTCCCTCTCCTCCTCCTTCTGCTGGATAAATCACCGGGTCCCTTTTGTTTCACGGCTGATGAAGCCTTGCTGACGTGGGATTGTTAAAACCTCGCTAGCTCTTCTTTCTTTGTCTCCCCAATTATAGGAGACCTCTGAGTCTGAATGCCACCTCAACGTACAGACAGGGGCAGGCTGCTGCGCTCCCGCTGTTACTACAGTCAGAGGAGATAATAATATAAAACCTGAGTCTTTGTGCAGATGGAGTCTTTTTTTTTTTTATTGAATATCTGCAACATTTCTGCAACATCAATGTTTAGAAAATGGATCTGTTTAGACACTACGAGTCTTGTAACTGGTTTCCAGTTGCTTTTTGTTAGAAAATACACTAATACACCTCTTCTAGATAACATCTGAGAATGACTTGTGATAGTAATGCAGGATGAATGAAAGATAAATGCACATGTTGATACTGGAATCATATTATGGAACAGTTATAAATTAACAATTAAAAGAGGAGGAGCCCTTTAGATAAATGTTATTATGAGCACAGAGCTAAATGGCAGATATGATGTCACCATGTTGTTTTAGGGTTAACAAGTTCTGGCTAATGAGTTAGCAAATACTTGTTTATATCGACATCCAGCAAACACAGAGCAAATTTTCATTATTTCTGGTTTTGGTCATCAACTCCTGAGAAAAATATCTGTGTTTAGCTGCTAAATGTTCCCCTTTTTTTGGCAGCTTTTTGCTAACGTCGTCTGGAAACGAGGCTGATGAGAGTGGAGTTTGCAAGCCAGGAAAACCAAACAATCAGCTAGAAGAGGCTAAAGGCTCTTGGGTGCTAATTCTCTGTTGGGTTTGTCTACAACCAAACCCTCTTTCACATTACGTTACATTACACAGAGTCGTTTGATTCACTGTTGGCTTTTACTTCTGGTCTGTTTCATATTTGCACTGTTTGTCTTACACAAGCCAAGAGCTGTAAACATGACGTTACATAAACTGACAGGTCACTCATTCATCGGACAGTTTTGATGAGATCTTCCTGCATCATCAGTCATGTACAGAAAGTCAGTTCTGCAATCTGGACCCCAGATGTTATAAACTGTGATGGACAAGGTAAGAACAGACTGAGGAAGAGGAGGATGATGATAGTTACTGAGTGGCAGCTACATTTAACTAAACACACAAGCTCCACACACCTGTTTTAACATCTTTTCACATTGTGATGTATTCCCCAAAAATCCCCAGTACCTAACGCCACATGCTGATGTGGATACATGTTACCATGGTTACCAAAGGATCTCGGATAATTATATGAATCACTTAAGAGATTGTTTTCTTTTAAAGTTCCCTCAATCAGTAGATGGATTAGTTTAGCATGTGGAAATCACATATCTACAGTCATGATTTCCTGAGGTTGGTTCGTTTGGTTTCACACCACTAATGAGAGTCTGCTTGGACCGAGAACACTGTTTTCATAAGAGCCTAAATGAACCGAACCAAACACACAAGAGTTCGTTTGACCCACGCCAAACATCTTAGGTGAGAAAGTATCCCTCTTTTTAAAAAACCTGGAACAAAGAGACGGGATTACATCACCCTTGTTTTACAGTAGCTTCTTATGAATTCAAATTTTTTTATTGCTACCTTTTAAAGGATTGCATGAGCAGACACCTGGTTAGACTACTGAACCTTAATGTAACGTCAGATCCTCAAAGGTTGACCGAGCATCTTCTGTTAAAGCCCCAAAGACTTGAACAATCTGCCTGTGTCCTCTTTTCACTTCTCACAATTTTATTGTATAGTTTACCCTGATTTTAGTTTATTTGTCTCTCTCCTATTTTATCAGTTTAATGCTGATGGACTTATCACTATACTAGCTTTACATTAATGAAAACTTCTGTACTCAGGAGATCTTGCAATGATTAAATCATAGTTATAACAGTTGCCTTTAACCTCCATGTTTCAATCCTGTTTTGTTTTATTCTGGTTTAATTGTGTATTTAATTGCACTACTGTGGTTGTTTGTTTTGTTATATTGTAATGCATTTTGTAGTTTTTCTGTTTTTTTGTCATAAAACATGATGTAACTTTCTTTTAAAAAAGTGCTCTATTAACAAAGGGATGTCAAATGATGAATAGATTATTGATTAATTGCTGCTAATACTTTAATTGATTAAAATACGTATTATCAGATGATGCAGAAGACGAGGGACATGCAGTATAACTGGGTGTAACTGTCTACTGTAAGCACTTCCACATCAGCCTCTGTGTTTACCTCTCGGTTAAAACACTGGATAATAAGCTGGAACGCTGCCTGTGGAAAGTATTACCAAATCTGCCAAGGTGAAATCCAAGTTAACAAAGTCAAAAAGCATTAGCTCAGAGTTCTAGCTTCATTATTAATGTAGGGGGGGGGCGGCGGGGGGGAAGTAACTGGAGTAAGCCTTATTGTTAAAACCAATGTAAAATTCAAGGCTTACACAGAAAACCTGCAACACTCATCCAATATGGATGACGACACCCAACCACGAGCACCTGCACCTCAAGGGTTCACTACTGAACAGATGTGGCGTGATGAGATCAGGTTAGGGGGTGTTCGGAGATGCTTTCTTACCACCCGATCCCCCTTTATTTTCCTCTCAGACACCCCCGCCGTCCGTCCCCCCCCCCCCACCCTCCCCTCCCTCCCTCCCTCCCCCGCCCCTCCTTGGCCTGTCCTCTGAGCTACATGTGGCATGGCTGCCTACTGCTTCCTGTGACAAGCCAAGCTGTCCGCTGACCACTTCATTTTTGATGTTGGCAGGCGAAACTCGAGGCGTGGCAGCCAATGTGTGTATGTATGTGTGTGTGTGTGTGTGTGTGTGCGTGTTCAACCACACACACACACACACACACACACACACATTGGGTTCAAGGGAACATCATCCAAGAAGAAGAAGAGTTTCCAAATGACCAAACACAGGCTGCTTGATGAGTGTTTGCTTCGCCTCCTCTTTGTTTTCTCTCCGTCTCTCTTTCAGAAGTCCATCATTGAATCTCTGTTTATCTTTCATTCCCTCTATTTCTTCTTCTTCTTTGTATTAATATTTGAATTTCTGTCGTTCTTGGCCGCTGGTTTCCTCATTCTTTAAGAAGCTTTTCTACGTCTTTTCTTCTGGCTTACTTTTTTTTTTTGTTTTGCTTTCTTTTATTTTCTTTAAGATTTTACTTTCTCTTTGTTTTGTCTTTCTGTCTTTTAGCGTCTCTATGATGTCCATCCTTACATCTGCTTTCTTGCTCTGTATTTATATTGTTTTTGTCCTTTCTTTCTTGTTTCTTAACCTTCTCAATTTGTGTCTTGGTGATTTTGTTGTTTTTTCTGGTTTTATTTTTGCGTGTTTTTGTTTTTGTTTGTGTCTTTTTTTGGGGGGTGTTTGAGTCCTTTTAGTCTTTCCTTACTTTTTAATCATTGAGTATTTCGATCCCAGCCATAACAGTCTCCGTTTGTCATGCCTTTTCTTGCCTTATTCATTCATTCTTTCTCTCTAATTTGTTTTTCATAACTTTATTTGTCTTCCTTCCTTTTGCTTTTTTTAAGAGTATTGTACATATGATCCTGACCATCATTATCCAAAGTGAGTGAGATAACACTGCACCTACTTTTGTCATGTTAACGCCTCGTAATTCAAGTTTGGGTGATTTCTGGATCCTAAAAATCCCGGATAAGATGAAATACACACATTAACATTGAATCCATATTAATGAGTGTGTTTTCACAGTTCCTGAAAGGTATCATCATGGAGATACACATGACAGCGACCATACGCTCCTCTCTTTCTCATTCACCACCGGATACTAACACGCGCCCTTGTTGTCTGTACGGTACCTGTTTCTGTGTCACCGTAACCGACGGATACGAGCCTAAAGACATGACAAGGCCTGTGTTTAAGGTCAGATACACATTAGATGTTGGGGTCGGGATAAGAGGCTTTGATCGGTGCTGCCCTGCTGAGTTCATGATCTTTGGAGGGAGGAGTGTGTGTGTGTGTGTGTGTGTGTGTGGTCATAGCTATAGAGTGAGAGTATATGAGGCAGGAGGGCCTCACCCAGCCCATTAGATGTGCGCACTGGCCTGTGAGATGTTGTATCACTTTAATTAGCGGGGGGCTGGCCACGGCAGCGCGAGGAGATGGGGAGAAGGTTGATCGTGTTTTAGTCATTGCCTAAAGCCACGGGCACCCCCCAACCCCTCCTCACCCCACCTCACCCCGACCTCTCCGACTCCCCCCCTCCTCCTCCTCCTCCTCCTCCTCCTCCTCCTCCTCCCCTCCTCACCCTCATGTAAAAAGCTTTGTCAAGCTTGGCTTCCTCTCTGAGCCTTTTGTCAAAGTGGCGATGACACGATGACTATTGTCTTGCTTTGATGGCGATGCTTTGTCAGGTGGCGAACGTTTATTTTTGTGGCTGAGAAAATGATACGCTCTATTCAATTATTTTCATTTACACTGCCATGAAAATATCCCCCTTTTTTTTTTTCTTCCTTTTAACCTCACAACATCTTTAATTGCAGCCACATTTCCATATTAGGCGATTTGTAAAGGGCGCTCATTTAGTCGTTTTGCCTGTGGCCTCATCTGAATTTGAGAAAACTGGGCAAAAACTTAAACGCTGTCACACCGTCTGAATAAATTGCAAAATAATGAACATTTTAGATAATTACGGCAAATCAGAGCACGCTGAATGCACTCTGGCAACGAGCCAGCCCCCACAGACGGTCAGAGATGGAGCCATAGAGAGCGGGAATGGGGATTCTGGGTAATTGGACTCATTGTCCCATTGTAGAAGCTAATGAAGTGATGCAATTGAAAGGATGATTCTTTGCGATTGCCTTAAAAGTAATTCAGCAGCTTGTAGCATTAGACAGTCGATATGAATAACAATAACTGTGTGCCGTTTAAGAAAACAACATTGTTGAGGAGATTTGTTGCGAAACGACACCAATCCACCAGCTTCAAAATAATTAGCAGAAAATTAAAACTAATTCTGATAGTTTTAATGGATAATAATAAAGCTAATGGTCATATTATTGGTTGACAAAAGACATTATGTATGTTGTGGATAATATAGATGAAAGATAATCAATTAATGAAAAACTTTTGTTGTTTTTAAGGATTTTCTTCAGGTTATTGTTCAAAATATAGTAAACTGCTTCCCCTAAAATAACAAATACATCATTATAAAATCAAACAGTGCTCGCCATGACAACAGCACGCTGTAATACGTGTTACAATGATTTCCTGTCAGAGGTCATGTTTAAAAAAAAAACGCAAGTACACACCAGCAACTAGTGAAGATTGATGTCAGAGGTGAAAATCAGTGGACAATGGTCTCCTAATGGCCAATGTCAGATCTCATGTTTCTCTCTGTTAGCGCTGGGCTGCAGGGATGTAGGATTGGATATTGGGGCGGGGAGGTGGCGGGGGGGCAGAGCTGCGCCTCTTTATTGCTATCATAAAAGTTTACACGACCACCATCTCTTCCAATCCATATTGACAGGAGTTTTCAGCTTCCTAAAGCGCCGGGAAAAAAAGCCTTAGGTGCAACATACCCTTGTGATAGGCCAAGGAAAATATAGACTTATGGAAAATGAAATGAGGCATGTATGACCATAAGCGTGAAGACAATTACACCCTTCGGAAATCGTATATTTGTGAAGATAATTTCTTGAAGGAGTGCGGTGTCGGCGTCTACGTGCTCGGGACCCGGTGGGGTTTACAGTATCTTTCTCTATGCTTGAACTCTCCTTGAACTTGGGATAACCGTCGCTGGAGTGGGACGTGGCTATCTGCCCCTGCATCTGGTTATTTTAGCTCCAATTTGCTGCCTAATGCCACAATTACCCTGATCTATGGCTCGAGTCACCTCTTTAATGGCTCAGTGTCAGAATCAGCACATTTGCAGAAGCAAAAAAAGGGGGGACTGAGAGGAAGTCCTGACTGTGTGTCCATTGACGACTTGATTGATACGGGAACCCCTCTCGACAGGCCAGACTAGAAGTTAAGGGCAAAACAAATAACTCGACTGATAAAAGTGAATGAAGGCAGAAATATAAATTCATCTTTACAGTCTCCTATACAGAGGTCATAATGTTTGTAATAATACTCCATTGGATTAGACTGATTGAAGCTAATAAAACCATAAAAAAAGAGAGAGGAACCACTTCATTTCCCTCCTGCATTTGCTCCACTTGCTCTGTTACGGTCTGATATTAAACAGATCAAACTTCTCCATCAGATGTAATTATAGGGTTATATGAATATTTTTTCTACAACTGATATGGAGGCACTTTAACCTACCAGTCATTTTGTTTTTAGGGTTACAACAAAATAACAAGAGTAAAGGTCTACCGCCGCAAGAAGAACTGGTTCATCTTTAATATGATGATGAACCCCTTACTGAGTTTTGCACTATTACATTTACTAACTATGAATAGTGTTTTCGGAATAATATCTTAGTCTGAAACTGAAGTATATTGTACGTCTAGATGTTTAAATGCAACACTGCCTCCTAAAAATTACGTTCATATACATATATAACCATAAAAATAACTTTTTGTCTTGAAATAACCAGCTTTTTATCAAGTTAACAAAGCGTAATGATGGCCAAAGAGCAAAACCTCCTGTCTGAAAAATGCACTTTTGTTGCAGAATGCTATTTGTTAAGGATACCCAATACATAACACAATGTTTTTGGACTATATTACTATATTATGTGGTGTTGTTTACAGTATCTTTGTATGGTTATTTGTATGGTTTGTATGGTTACACTGCACTGTTACTTTTATTCTCTTGTTTTATCTGTCTTATTCCCTTTTTAGCTTCTTTTTATTTCCAAATTTAACACTTTTTAATTTGTTTTTATATGTCTTTTTACTTGTGTTGCTTTTATATTCTGTTTTAATGCCTTTTATGTTCTTTGTAAAGCACTTTGAATTGCCTTGTTGTTGAAATGTGCTCTACAAATAAACTTGCCTTGCCTAATTACAGTATTGTTAACACATAATATAGTAATATAATCCAAAAACACAGTGTATTATATATTGGGTATCCATAACAAATAGCATTCTGCAAGAAAACAACAAGTTTTTTTTTTAGTTTTCTCAAAAAAGTGCATTTTTCAGATAGAAGGTTTTGCTCTTTGGCCATCGATAACTTATATTCATATATCTGTGAAACGCTGATTATTGCTGTATTTAGTTTGTTTATCTAAAATATTTACTTAAAATGTTTTTATGGTTCTGTTTAGGTGACTCAAACCAGCTGGTTAAAGTTGGGGAACATAAGTAAGAGTAAAAAAAACACATCTTTTAAGAAGATACAGCCTGGTTTTAGCTAGCCCCTAAAGCTCAATAGACTGCAGTCATGATCTGGATCTGTCCCCTTGAATAACAGCGTAATGACGAGCTCCTAAAATGTTGCATTGCAAGAATATAAAATAAGCTACAGCTCTAATAACATACAACATGATAGTGAGGAGAGACACTGCAGTGTGGAATGAGTGACTCTGCTTCGGCTGCCCAGAATCCTCTCTCTCTCTCTCTCTCTCTCTCTCCCTCTCTCTCTCTCTCTCTCTCTCGCGATGAAAAGCAGCCCCCTGAAGTCCACTCCATCACGGCATGGCTCTCTGCCCTCGCTGTGGCGTGACTGGGACAAGGATGAGTGGCGGTAAAGGACAAACTCATGGACACCAGTTGGGCTCCCAGAACCAGCACACATTATTACCCCCAACAGAAGCTGAGCGAATGCGGGAGCCAGGAGCCCATCCCCGGCACAGCTTCGGTGGGAGATGCAAAAAACAGATGGCCACCCCCAGCAAGACATTAGCGGCAGAGATTTGAAAACATCTTGAAGCCCCTGTCGCCACACAGAGACTGTGGTCAGGAGGCTAATGTGAGAATAGTAAAACATCCGAGCGAATGGTAAAACGGGAGCTGCGATAAGAACAACAGCTGGCCACAATTACAAGGAGCTGCATGCTAGAATGTGTTTATTTGGGTCTACTGTGTAACATTCAAAAGGCCATTGTCTGCCTGTTCATGAGGAAACTGTTGAGGCTTAGTCAAAAGATGATGTTAGTTAACGCTGGGACAAGACAATTAATATACAGACATGCCCTGCTTATCAGTGGCGAATCTTAAAAATGCCAGCTTGGAGTTTTAGTGTGTTCAGGGGAGAATGGTGCTATTGTAAACTGGCCTGTAAGGTGCTGCGTGGCGGTGAAGTTAACTTTCTCAGAGGTCTCTATTTCTCCTTCACACTGCACTGCTTTATGACTTCTAATGGTAGCATTCTGCATTCGTTTATTGTCTTTGTGCTTCTTGTGAAAATGAAAGAAGAAGAAGAAAATCACTGCAGACCTGATGTAAACATCTAAAAGATGACCGAAAAAAAAAAACAGAACCCAAGGTGACACGTATCATCGTCTCCGGTCCGGCAGTTGTTCAGCGGGGGCGATATTTGTCGCAGCGGTGTCAAGAGACTTGTGAACAGAGGGTTTGGCTATTCCTGGACATATTCTCCACACCTGCGCCCGGAGTGCACTGGGTTGGCATTTC
The DNA here is from genome assembly GCF_914725855.1 of Thunnus albacares. NCBI lineage: Eukaryota > Metazoa > Chordata > Actinopteri > Scombriformes > Scombridae > Thunnus > Thunnus albacares. Next base: position 34,922,495 of record NC_058107.1, on the reverse strand, counting down.
AAACTTTATCACCTGTCACAAGAGAGACACCGGCTGCTCTGGAGAGCAACGCTCCCCCCCCCCCCCCGCCGCCACCGCCGCCGCCGCCACCATCAAGCCAACTTCCTCCTCCCCCTCCCACCCTCCTCCACCCTTTTCACTCGTGAGACATCACACCCGTCCTTGGAAGTCGTGCTTGGAAAGAGAAGACGAAGATTCCCCCCAGTGGGAGGCTGCAGCCGCTGGCCAGCCGACGTCCATATTGTCTTCTGGCTCCTAATTGATTTGAGGGCTGTGAAATCATCTTGATCATGTAAAGCTAGAAGCTGCCTTTTCATATATCCGTCCGTATGCGTAAGAAACAACTGGACACAGGATAAGTGATTTATACCAGCCGGAATCTACATGCTTCAACTACACCCCCTTTTTTTTAATTTTGATTACATTTAACTGCTTTTCGCTTCTGAATTATTTTTATTTTAACTGCTGCACCGACCAAATGTCCTCACATGGATCATAATATAATCTTTGCAGGAGGGCACGTGCCAGTATGAAGAATTTATAGTTTAATAATCTTATCTTGGTACATGATTATTATCTTCAAAATGACTCAAATATGATGGCAATCCTCATATCTTACTCAAATATATTTAAAGGTGAGAATAACTTGCCTGGAAAAAATAATAACAAGTAAAAGTTATGTTCTTGAGGACAGTAAATGTGCAGTTTCTGTCATTGTATCCAGTGTTGAAACATCTCTTTCTAAACTGTGTATTTCCTAACATGCTGCTGTGTTCAACTTTTGCCCCACCAGTCAGTTATCACAGTAATAAAAACTAAAAAAAAACCCTTGAAATTGATAAATTGCAGTTATATCCACTAATGTTCTATTTCTGCTTCACAGTATGAGAAGTGACGTGGTGGAAAAATAGGTGACAGAGGAAACGGGGTGTGTTTTTCCTCCACTCATGTGGACAAAATGTCCTCACAAGGATAGAAAAGTGAGCAAACTTTTCCTACACGATGGATCTGTTAGTTGGGTTAAAGATTTATATTAGTATTGCAAGTCAAGATGGGGAAATGTCAGTGAAAGTCCCCACAACCATAGTAATTTAAATGTTAGTGTTGTGTGTGTGTGTGTGTGTGTGTGTGTGTGTGTGTGTGTGTGGGGAGGCAGTCTCCCCGGGGACACAGTGATCAAGGTGACACGTCTCTCTGGTCTCCACAGGGGGTGTCTGGGCTCCAGAAGGCCATGGGTGTCACGGCAACAAAGCCCCACACTGGATGATGTCATACCACACACATACACACACAAACACACACAAAACCGCTGGGACTGATACCACTGTGAGATTGTGAAAGGTTAAGTCAGTGAATGAAACACAGCTCACGTTTGCATTGTGATGTTTATAACTGAATTCATACGACTTTGTGGTAAGTGTAGTCGTTTATGTTGTTGTAATGCACAGGTGTTCATATTAATGTGTCTACTTCCTTTAGGTCGTACATACTCAACCAGTTGAACCAGTTGAAGTCGTCATATCAAGACGCCAGTAGAGTGATTGTAAAATTAAACATTTTTCAACAATGAATGCGGTGAAGAACTGTTTTATGAACACTTAAACCAACTTTTTATGCCCAAGTTTAAAGACAAAGTTACACAACAAAGGTTAAAGGTTAAAAAAAATACTGTGTTCCATGTTTTTGGATCATAAATATAGACTATGATGAGGCAGAACGTACAGCTCTTGGTCAGTCTGCCCTTATTGGCATCAGTTCTTTGACTTCGGTTTGGTGTCTCTGGAAACTTAGATAAACTCTACATGTTGGGGACTTCTTGTCCTCTTACTCTGGGATTTTAAGACATTGTGGTCTTTTTGTTAAATTTGAACAGAAGGCTCTTCACACGTTAGTTTTCTCTGAGTAATACGAGTTATCAGGGCTCATTTTCCTCAAATAGAGACATTTACTGTAATTTAATTTAATACAGTATGAAAAACACATGAAGAAACTGAAATAGGATAAGATAGTTTATTTCCATCCATGTGATTAAGCTAGTATTGTCACTGTAAGGTATTTTTAAGTAAGTCTAAACTACATTCCTCATGCACTGTGAAATGACCGGGGCAAATACAGTGATGTCTTTTAAGAGGAGAACGGTGCAGCTGAAGTAGAAGGGTCAAAAATCCCCCGCTGCTCCGGTGTTAGTGGCTATTACGGCACAAGTACTGTCATTATCTGTCCGACTCTACTACGCCCACTCAGTGTCTGTGTCTGCGTGTGCTGTACGATCATCAAAAGTGCACGCCGGGGGGGAATTAGAGAATGAAACATAATGTCAGCAATAACACAAAGGACCTTGGTTTAACATTTCAGCCTGTACTGTGTCCCCCCCCCTCTGCTACAGAGCCCAGAGTAGAGCCAACACTGGCCTGCTGCTACGCTCTGACCCGCCCGTCCACAGACTCTGCTTCACCATCTGAGGTTTGGAAATGTGTTTGCTGTAAAATCCACAAAAATATTATCTGCAAATATTTCACTATCCACAAACAAACATTTGTTCATGTGTGTTGTACTTTCTTTTCCCCCACATACAGAACACAAGATAAAGATATTTATATAGGGTTAAATTTATGTAATTTTACATTTAAGCACTAGGATTTAGGATGTAACCAAATACACCCCTATCCACTTGGTCCTTTTGGTCTATTTTCCTGATTTGTGCTTCTTGGTTCCAGTGAAGGGAAATCTTGATGCAAGTGCAACAGCATTCAATGATATTTTTGTGCACAAAGTCAAGCTATAAATAAATAGTTTTCCCAGTTTGGTGTGGAAGAGTTTGACTGGCCTGCACAGAGCCGTGACCTCAACCCTATCCAACATCTTTTGGATGAACTGGAACACAGACAGGCCTTATTGCCCAACATCATACTTCTGACCATGTGCTGTAAGTACGTCAATAAGTAAATTATTGACTTAATAACAAAGTCTCATTGCTTTTTCTTACAGTCTTCAGTAACAGTTGGCATTTGAAAAATAAGGTTTTGTGATAATAAAGGAAGAAAGAAATTGATAATCTGGTTTTCTCACCTGCAGAATGTGTTCATTTGGATTTACCGTCTGGTGTTGACATAAAACCATAGAAGAAGCAGCATCTTACATACATTTACACCTGTTCCATCACATATGCAACACTGAGAGACATCTGCACTCTACACACACATGTCTGTGTAGCGCCTCTGTTTGTTAGTGGAGGCTTTGAATCAAAGTCAGGTCAGTCAGTCTGATAATAGTTTCACAATCTTTTGCCAGTCTTTTGCAAACTCAAGTATATGAAAGTTTTGAAAAAGATGAATTCACGACTTTTCAATAAATTACTAATAATTGTCTCAGGAATCTAATTTCAGGCCGACTTAAAAAGGCAAAACAGAGAGTAAATCTGTTGGGACGTTTGTGTTTAAACAAGCTAATGTTGTGCATCTACAGATCCGTAAAGTAAAAGCATTAAAGGAAAATAGCTGTCTAGTGAAATAAAGTCAACTGTGATCCAAACTATACTTTGAATTAATTGTACTGCTTCCTCGTTATATGAATTAAAAGGTTGAAGACAGTGAAAAAAAATAAAAAATCAAATTATTTCTCTACATTTCTTAAGCTTTATATTTTACACTTGTCAGATTGTCTCATGATTTTTGAAAGACCTGCAGATTCCCTGGTGCAGACGCACAAATACACACTGTCAAACACACATATGCTCCAATGCCCACATGCAAACACACATACACACACACACACACACACACACACACACACACACACACACACACACACACATACACACACACACTGAATCCCTCATCTTCACAGTTCCCACTCATAAAACCCTCTCCTCCCAACACTCCCAACACCCACACATTTTCACCCTCTGCTTTTCCAAGTTCTTACCCCCCTCTCGCCCCCATACACACACACACACACACACACACACACACACACACACACACACACACACACACACCTCCTCAACCAAACTGCTTGAGCCACTTGCCTGCCAGGGAGGCAAGATGGCCCTCCAGCCCTCCAGCCAATCAGACAGCTTGGCTCGCACAGGAGATCACAGGCCAGCTGATCCAGCCTCCCGACTTCTTTCTTCGTCTGCTCTTCTGGAAACTTTTGGACGAGAGAGCGCAACATCGCTGATCGAGCTTCACGGGTCTGCTGGAGAGAGAGAGAGAGAGAGAGAGAGAGAGAGAGAGAGAGAGATGTTTGGATTTAAGATAGTGTGATTATGTAACTAATGACACACTGAGTGGATAGTAAGGATGGTGTGTGTTTATTCTACATGTGCTTGAGTGCATATATTTAAAAGAATACGGTGACATTTTGTTAAACAGGTTTGTTTCCTTTCTCTCGCTGAGAGTTAGATGAGAGTATAGATAATAATTTCATCTCAGAGCAGCACAGCTGGAGCTAGCTTAGCACAAAGCCTGGAAAAGGGGGGAAAAGCAACTAGCCTAGCTCCAATAAAGGTGCCTCCAAATCTGTCTTATTTATATGTTTTATGTGCTTTTTTTAAAAAGTAGAAACGCTGCAATTTCTTACATTAAATAAAAACCATCATTTTAATAATGTCAGAGTCTTAAATAATTAGCCGTGGCAAAGTGGAGACAGCTGGAAATAATTAGTGGATAAAATCAGTGCTACTGTTTCAAAGGGGAACACATGCAGAGCAACAGTGTGGTGAAGAGGACAAGACACTGGTGTTGTACTGATGGGATTAGTGCTGTATAAAAGGTAAAGACAGGAAATGAAGAGTTTGCATCAACAAAAGGAGCTTTTGACTGAAAGAAATGACAAATAACTCATTTTAAATGGGGGCCCTGACCACTATAAAAGACCCAGCAGTGTAACAAACTGATTTTAAAATTTATTTTGTCATTATTACTGTAATGACCATTCTTAGTGCGCGGGACGTTTGCCCTTTCTCTTCTAGTGAATCTAATAAAGTTTCTCATCAATTTCATGATTTGGTAGAAAATTCTGCTGCTAAGTCTGATGCACAGCAGATCGAAAAGATGTTAAGTCAGACTCTTGTTGAATTCTGACGAGCTTGCACGCTGTATTTTAAGTATTTTGCTTCATTTTCCTTTATTCAACCATGCAGCTGCCCTGGATGAAAGCTGGAATTATAAAGAGGGATACGGCTGGTCTGATCATTACTGAGGGTTTATTTTTAACCTTTTTCTAAGACTTGTGCACACAAGTGACCAGACATCATGGTTGTTTTCCCTCCCAGCTGAACATTTTGAGACATTTTGGACATCAAGTAGCAATAACCACGGCTTGAAAGTCCCTTAAAGTGCAACACTAGACAGTCACTAGATGCTGGCTCCAGTGGACTCCCATTCAAAAAGCGTCAACTTCTCTCATGAAATACTAAGTCAATACATTTTTTCAACAAGTCATCATGGTCTCAATCTCTAAATTCAGGCCCTCTGATAAGTGTGCTGGTGGTCATTTTGGAAATTATTGCTCCATTAATAAGATATAAAGATGAATAGTAGCTTTGATGGATGCCATGTGGTCATTGATTGACAGATCACTCCCCGACTCACACTGAATCGAATTATTGTTGCAATATTTCTGTAAGTTTAATACTTGATAATGACACCTGCCGGGGTAGTTAGCTAATGTTAGCACAAGTCTGCATCAGTCGGTTTTCCCAGTAAGTTAGCGTTAGCTTCCTGGCTCCAAATGGAAAAAATGACATTGACGGAAAGCAGCAACTCTGGGCTTCAAACAGGCCGGGTGACGTCACGCCTTGCTACGTCCATCTTTATATATAGTCTGTAGATTATAGTCGGTTTGATTTATTGATTGGGACAGTATGCAGTTTTAAACATTAAAGATGCACTGCACTGGAGTTAGCTCGAAGCTAATTTGCATCTGTAGTCCCCCAAAATCAAAACATACAACAGCACATCACATACAACCACAATGTCAATTAGAAATTAATAATGTAAACTTGCCAAATTAAAAGCAAGACTACCTGCGCTAATGAGAACACCACAGACACTCAGCTGATGCTCCCATCCGAAGCCATTTCCGGCGCCTGAAACAGCAGAATGAGCTTCTGCCTTACAGAAGACACCAACACTACAAGAAGCCAACTGAAGTGAGTGAGTGCATGCTCACACTCACCTTGGTTCATATTCTGTGTGACACACTCGCCCTGTTTGTCTTCCTGCCTGCAGCTGGAGGTGGAAACGCTGATCATGCTAAGTGGCATGTGGCTGAGATGCAAAAAACACGCTTGAGTTGCTTCACATGGAAATTTGCTTTTGCTTTTTCAGAGAGAAAAATCAGACAAGGGAGGATATTTTCCAAATTAAAGGAGTTTAGGGAGCTATAATTTTTAGATTTTAAACATTCCTCTATTTGTATCATGTACACATCTATGATTACATGATGTAATTTGATGATGTAAACCCTGTCTAAATGATCACCAAAGTCCTTGCACTCAGGCCAATCTGCAGCATTTACAGTTGAAAGTCTCCAGTTAGTTGAACTCATTCATATAAAGCTGTAAAGTAGAAACAGTTATTGTTGGTTTCCAGGTTTCCTGAAGCAAGTCTGATTCATTTTCCTCATAATGTGAAGGTGACTGACAATTTAAGCACCTTTAAATCTCGGATGAACATGACAAATATCTGACTCTTTGATAAAAAGTTTAAGGTACAAGCATGTGCAGTTTATAAAAATATAAGTGGAGAAGATCATTGTGAATCTCATGGTACATTGTGGTAAGAAACATCTAATTACTGAGCTTTAAATCTAGTTGTGGTGAGTCTGATAAACCTGATAAAACATTCAGCAGTTTAAAATGCTTCTTTTTCATATTTGGGGTCAGTTAATTCAGCAGCTGCTGTGTAGAGTTTTACAATAAATTGTAATAGAAAATGTTGTGAATATGCTACTACTCTGATTTGTGCCTCTGATGGGCTTCTTCTTCATAGCAATGGCAGCTGAGGCTCATGGGTAACGTAGTATTTTGAGTCCTATCAAAGTGGGGGAGAAAATAAGATATCTCAGAAATAAAATTAACATAACATAAAGCTTTAGCATTGTTAAATTATCCGGGAGATGTCTGTGTTTCTATATTGAGCAACACTGAGGATATCTTTAAAAGAAAATATTGAAACGGGAGTTTGCAGTGGTGAAAAATACCTCCAGAGCTAATGCAAGCCAATCAACGGTTACTATTTTGTCCTAAATCTAATGACATACAGTAGTATCTAGTCCTCTAGTCATAGTGCACTTGAAAACCAAATCATCAAACTGAAAAACATGGGACCTGAAATCATGAATCCACTGAAGTGTTTCACTATAATCATTTAAATACTGTGTTTTCCTGTAAAACACCCCCCCCCCACCCACCGTATATATATGTCTAGAAACCGCCATCTGTACACACAAACACACTCCATGGCACACACTCTGAAGTGAAAATCACATCCCTGTTCTACCGGGAGGGGAAACTGTTGTGTGATTATGATGAACTGGTTAAACTGCAATTACGCCGGCGAGCGATGGGAGAGGAGACGACAGCAGTTTAGACGACAATTTGGGAGGCGGCTGCCGTGGCTGCTGCAGCTGGGGCCTGTTTTAATGCAGTAATTGATGGACTCTGCCAGTCACTAGTGGGTTCAGAATTAAAACTCAAATTATCATCATTAGGAACCCTCCTAATTGCTGCATCAAATGCACATCAGCGTTTTTTTTGTTTTTCATTATAAAATTTACACTTGTGTTATCTAATTTCATCAGCTGCGTTGACAAAGTCCACTAAGACCTTGTCAGTGATTTGAGGAGCATGTTTTTTTTTTTGTTTTTTTTTCTCCCTCATCAACCTACTCACACACCCCCCCAGATCATTGTACAACCAGTTAATGAACATGTGAAATGTGGGCTCAAAAACCACCATAAACACAAAGCATTTCACTGTAAATAAGGTAGCTGTGCTTGTTTAATAGCTAATAAACTAGTAGCTTGACTTTTTCAGATAACGAGATGAATCTAAGGAGTTGTGAAATGATTACCAGGGTTTATTTTTCTATTGTCTAGTCTAATATCATAAAATATGGTTTAGTTTTACACCTTCAGACTTAAAAGTTATTAAAATAAACTCACAACTCAAGACATATTCGGAGGTGTCACAATATTTGGAGGGTCGTAGTTGTTGTTAGCGTATAAAACTTAAAGGAACAAAGAAGAAGAAAGAAAAATTACTGCTCCTCCGGCGGGTGAAAACACAATCAACACAATAAGAGAAGAACAGACAGAATAAACTGAATGATGAGGCTCAAACAAAAGGAGATGGGGAGCAAAAACATCAAGGTTAGAGGACAAATTAATTGGAATCAAATAAATAAAATCAGACTAAAGGCAGCGAATAAGCAGGACTAACCAAAACAACTGAACAAGGTTACACGTCACTCACAGTCACTGTGAAAACACAAACACTAAGCAGTGGTGAAAACCTACTTTTTTCCTACAATGAACAGTCTCCTTGCCTCCAGCTTTGTGTGTCTTTCTGTGTGTGTGTGTGTGTGTGTTTCATACAGCAAATGCCCACATAGAACATACATACAAGGTAGGTATATGCTGAGCAAGCTAATCTTCCCTCACATCCACAAGAACTGGGTGCATGTGTGTGTTTTTTTTGTGTGTGTGAGTGTGTGTGTGTGTCCTTGACAGCAGTCCTGACCTGCTGTTATCCAGCTGTAACGCAGTCAAACACCCAACAATCAGCCTTTTACTATGATGCCAAGCAGTTAGCAAGATGTAAATTAGCATCTAGTCTGTCACACTGTAGAGCTAAGTTGGTAAAATGTAACACAAAACCCTCCCTGCAAACTACATGTCAGAAAACGTATGGTTGACGCCAATTAAAAGTATATTTTATAGGTTTTTTTCTGATTTAAGTTGCATATAAAGTTGTGACCCTTTATATATGTTCTTTTTTGTTTGGTGGAAGAATATATCTGAATTTCTGCGGTGAATCTCAGGCCACACTTTGACAGCAGCATCCTTCAAAACCTAACTTTAAGTTGTGGTGTATTCAGGGTGCTACATCGGTAACACTGAACAAGTGCTGCAAACACAAGAGTCCTTCCTCTTCAAGAGTATTTTCCTAACTAAAATCTGGCCCAATTAGAGAATATTAATGATTGTTAAATGTGCATATGCTGGAGCTGGAAAATGGGAAGGTTAATAGACAGGCAGCGTCACACGATCGCATTTATCAGTTTCTATTTATCTCTCCTTGGGAGGTGGCAGGTTTACAGTAAATACCTTCTGTCCCCCTAATTTCCTAATGATGGTGATAATGATGGAGAATGGCGCAGTCATTAGCAAGGACAGGCTCTGTGCATCACTCTGTCAGCTACGTCTCTCCCAGGCCTGCAATGAGAAGTGATGGGGCCCAGCTGTTCCCCACATCCTCTCCCCAAACTGAACCTCTAAGAGACTGAGAGAGAGAGAGAGAGAGAGAGAGAGAGAGAGAGAGAGAGAGAGAGAGAGAGAGAGGGAGGGAGGGAGGGGGGTAGAGAGAAAGAAAGAGAAGGACAGAGAGATACAGACAAAGTCCAAACATCAAGAGAAAAGAAGAGAGAGAGAGAGAGAGGAGACTTGCCAAGAATGTGTGCCAAACAAAAGAGGACACAAAATGGCACAGGACTATGTTGTATTTTCAAGAAATTATCCCGTTAGCCAACTTTTAGCTGTTAATTGAGAACATAGACAACAAAATCATTCATGTGCTGTGAATCTGCATGCTAACGCTAATGCTGAGAGTCATAGGCTCGATTCAAACATTTTAGTATGTTTTTTTGACTGATAATAGTCTAACAAGCTAACTCTTTGGCAAACAGTATGTTGACAAAAGCTTGCATGCAAAAACTTTAGCATGTTAAATGACACTTACACTTTACCCAGTATGTTAAACAGCTGCAGGCACCATGCTAGCACTTTAGCATACACAGTGTTGACTAGTAGTGGTCTACATGCTAGCACTTTAGCATACACAGTGTTGACTGGTAGTGGTCTACATGCTAGCACTTTAGCATACACAGTGTTGACTGGGAGTGGTCTACATGCTAGTACTTTAGCATACGGTGTTGACTGGTAGTGGTCTACATGCTAGCACTTTAGCATACACAGTGTTGACTGGTAGTGGTCTACATGCTAGCACTTTAGCATACACAGTGTTGACTAGTAGTGGTCTACATGCTAGCACTTTAGCATACACAGTGTTGACTGGTAGTGGTCTACATGCTAGCACTTTAGCATACAGTGTTGACTGGTAGTGGTCTACATGCTAGCACTTTAGCATAGTGTTGACTGGTAGTGGTCTACATGCTAGCACTTTAGCATACACTATGTTGAGTAATTAGTAAGCTGTAAGTTACTACTTACCACTCACCATGTTGACTGATATTAGTGTATTAGCTTACAATTTAGCATTATGTTGAGTGATAGCAGGCTTCATACTAAAACTTTAACATAAGGATGAGAATTTATCATTTCCATTTGTGTGTAGCTACAAGAGTTCATGATATAGCGTCAGCTGCTCATGTTGGCAACAATCTACGAGGAAATCTGTGCAGATGACCATATGTGACACATAACTGACCATGTGACTGTACACACTGTACCAAGAAGCATCAGAATTGCTTGTGTTTCATCCATGTTACTGTCCTATTATGAATCTGTTTTGGAGTCTATCAGGGATCTTTATAGTCTGCATGCTAAACCATTAGCACACTGACTGATTGTAGGTTTCATACGAACTCTTTGGAGTTCACTAAAGTGGTGGAAAGTAACTTATTACGTCCATTTTCTCACACAGAGAAAAACAAATTCATAACTGATAATGTTGCGGCACGAAAAGAGGGCACTGACAGCGCACGGACAGACAAGACAGAGCAGCACAGTGCAACAGCAGTGAGTTATTCAGACTATCAGGGTGAAAGCCAGAAATATACTCAAATCTATTATACTGTAATGTATTCTCATGCAGAGTAATCTCAGTCAGCGGCTCTTCTGGAGGCAGCACAGCGCCTCTCAATCCTCTTTCACGCCATGTGCACGCAGGCAGGAGTGAGAGTGAGTTACTATGGTTACAGGGAAGCTCTGTGTCTCTGTTGCTCTGAAACTTTCTTGTGACTTTTTAAGGTAACCTACTAAAATTTTAGGCTACATAATGTTTTTATAAAAATCACCCTTAATCTAGCTAATCCAGACTAGTGCAGGTGGCTGTTTCCTTGACTTAATCTAAGAGGTTAGGTGGTGTAGAAATGCAGGAAATTTGTTTTAAATTACTTTTTTTTTTCTGGAGGAGGAACCCCCAGACTCTCCACCAATTATGTATCTTTATCATGTAAGTTTGTTCCCCCCTTTTTAAAACATATCCAGGTGCCCATGCTTGCACGTGTTGTCTTTTTTCATGTGTGTGTGTGGGCAAAAACAATGTTAACTTGACAGGTACACAACGGTCATTTGTCTAATGTTATGAATTTGTCGGGTGTTACTCGGGATCTGTCGGTGTAAAGTTGTAGAGCTGGCCTAAGTAGAGCAAGGTTAGTAAAGTTATTGCAGCATTGCAGCACTAAACAAGGCCAGAGAGAGGTCGAGTGTGTCAATTTACCATGAATAATGCGCATTTTATTATGAACATAAATAAGTAATACCCCCCCACCTCCCCCGATACAATAATATATCAGTCAGAGGGACCAAACCACAACTTTTACTTTAATACTTTAACAACATTTTGCTGCTAATACTTGTGTACTTTTACTTAAGTAGGATTTTTCATGCAGGACTTTTTACATTGCTGTATTAATACTTTGGTACACTGGTACACTATATTAAACTTTGGTTATGTCACACTTTAGCATGCATTGTATTGGATAACAGTAGTCTGTTGGGTTGTGCATGCTAATATTAGTATGTTAAGGAACCAGAATGTTCTCAAAGGTGAGAAATGTATTATAGGTTATCAAATATGTAGCCATGCAAGCCACTTTTGTGTAAGAGACAAAATACATCACGATTGAACATGTTCAAACATTTGAAAATGTATGAAGCCACAGGCCAAAATAATAAAAATTACTGACATGATTTTTATGGCTTTAAGCAAGGTCAGACTTGTAGCCTAATATCAGTCAATACTCTCTATGCTAAAGCACTGAACTCACAGGGAAAACCTGGAACAGCCCAGTAACTTTGGTGTTAATGATAAAATTTCCCTGTAGTTCTATGAAACTTAATCACCGACCGTCATTTCTTCCTTTTCACTCTGGTTCTCTCTCCCTTCTCTCTCATTGCACTCCTTTTTTATTGTGCATGCTCCCTTTTGTCTCCACCGTCTTAATTAGTAGTCCGCACCACATGTACTACTATCAGCCTTGCGGAACATGTTACAATTAGAGCTGATAGCCAAATATTCCTCTTTTCCAATAGATTAATGTGAGAGTGAGACTTATCAGGCAGGCCTTTGCTTGTCCTGTGTAGTGATAGCTTTCAGTAAAAAAGAAAGCTGGTACGAGGTAATCTGAAAGGACTGCACCCGTTATCAGAATTAAAGTTAAACACTTGGAATCCACTCTATAAATCCAAAAGGAGAGAAGAATGAACATTTGCCTTCCTCCTCCTATTAACAGTCATTTTTCTATTGTTAATCTTTGTGTGAAGAGTATTGAATCCTTCAGAGGTACATATTGGCAATTAGATGCCGAAGCATGGCTGAGAATACACTGTGTAAACCCTCAAGTTGAATAAATTATGCCCCCCCAAAAAAAATCAGTCTAGCTGATTTAAAACAGGCGACGTTCAAAATTTCAAAGTCACCTCTGATGAATAGCGCAGGGTGATTAATTCATGATGGGATACGCCACCTTGTCAGGCCGAGCTCTTCACCGGGTAATGGCAACACATGCATAATAGAAAGGTGGTTCTCTGCCTCCCCTTCGTCGTCTCAGTGACTTCAAAGGAATTAAAAATGGAGCCATCAAATTACATCTGTTATGTTACTTTGCTCCAACGTTCGTTTCAGAGCAGAAAAGTGGATCATATCGCTTGAATTGTTGCTCTAAACGCAGTGACAGGCCGCCATGAATGAAGTCAACAAGTTTGTGAAAAAGGGCTGTAAAAGGGCGAAGTCTGAAAAAAAATCAAAATGCAGATTTTATTGAGACACTTTCTGTTGATTTATAATGTATATTTCCTGTTTGAGTAATGTCAGTTAACTCTTTTATATTTAATAATGGCTACAAAACTGAATCTGCATAATATCTGATGGATGAAACAGAGTTAAATCTGATTTTTTTCTTGGGAAATGAGTCTAAATTGCAGCTGTAGTGCAGCAGCAGCAGTATGCCTTAATGACTGGGACTCCTCCGTACATCTCTTCTTCTTCACTGAAAGAGTGAACAGTCAGTTCAGCAGTGGAGTGACCTTTTCTCTAAACCCTCCAATAACTCTCCGGCTGACAGGCCGAATGAGCAGATGATCCCGGACTCCTTCATGGTGTGTTGCGACTGCATTCGGTGCAAAATGACAAGTGAATCAAGCTTCTATTTTTACCTCCGGGTAGGGAACTTGTGTCACTCTCGACCACTGCACCCAAGAAAATCAACCATGAAGTTTGGTTTTGGGCAATCTGACCGCTGACACCGCGGAGCTGTCACTGCGATGCCCTTCTCCTCCATCAACTAATCCCCCCGCCTCGACCTCGCACCACTCCTCACACCTGACTGGCACCAGGGGTAGCGTGCCGGGGCCAAAAGTGTGATTGACACCTCGCCCGATCTTCTGTAAACACCTTGAGATATCCGCACCTCCAGCAGGGAAGATCAGTGACTTGTGTGAAAGAGGCCTCTCCTCCTGGCCTCGGCTCAAGTCTGCTGGCGCTCGCTATGATGCGGCCCGACTTGTCAGAGGGAGTAACAAGATGCTGAGTGACTTAGCACCTCTGGAAATGTCAGCCCCCGAGCCGGCAGACGCCAGGCTGAGTGGAGTGGGGAGTGCACAGACCCCACTGCGACTGGCTCAGCTGCTGCCTGTAAGAAGCGGGGAGGACGACACATACACTCGACAAGAATAGACAAGCAGCAGAGATGAACCGGGCCCTTACGACGCGTTCTCGCCCCATTCCCCCATATTTCTGCCACACGTCTTACGCTTGCATCTCTTTTCGGAGAAGTGCATCTGCTATTGTCCAGCTGCTGCTGCGGCTGAAACGGACCTTTGCTGCCCTAGTGCCCGATGTGCAGTGGGTACGACAAAGTCCATGCGTGATGATGATGTGGACAAAAGCAGAAACCGGAGCATGCCTAAGTGCCCCGTTATTGCTCTGGTGAATCATGTTAAAGGAAACGAGGCACCAAAGAGACACCCAACACAGAGGAGAACTCAGTCACGGCACAGTCTGTCAGACACATTTTTTTTTTTTTTCTCTATCCCTGAGGAAACTCGAGGATGTATAACACAACATATTTAGTGCTACATATTTATAGAAGTCAAGCAGAAAGTCAGTTTGGTGAAGCATTAAGGAATCAGGACGTGCAGAAAAGAAAGCTTTTACAAAAAAAAAAAAAGAGAGAAGAGAAAGACTTTGGAGCGTGATGATGCTCAGTAAAATCTAATGGGCTGTTTACTCACCGCCTGCCGAGATGCACACTGCTACATTGACTCTTGATTTATATTTTCTGATTCATAGAGGCGCATGCATCTTACTTTAATCAAGGTTCTCCCTATCACCCCCCCCTCATCCCCTCATCCCCTCCATCTCACTGGCTGCCATCCTTTTTTTCCCCCACAATGCACATTAACAGCAAAAAAATATAATCAGTTTTATGACAGACTATGTTTTTAGCACATGATGGGTGAATATAGCATTTTGAAAATGGCCCATCCCTATCCTCAATCTCCAAATAGATCCGCTGGGATGGAAGGCAATATCAGCTGAGAGGACACAGTCTCAAGGGTGTGTGTGTGTGTGTGTGTGTGTTTGAACGAATGGCTGCAATCTGATGCCTGCTATTTTTCATGTTTGTTAACAAAATACAATTTGAGGAAGTAAGTGAATATACAGATAAGGACATAAGCACATTATTTGGCTGAGCGGACAAATAGTTAGAAGTCTGCGGCGTGTCTGGGACTAAGATGAGGGCAAGAGTTTCCTTGAATAAGTAGGAATTCCTACTGGTTGTACTGGGGGAGTTCACATGTTTTTTAATACCTATAATTGTGTTTTACATGATGTTGAAAAGGCAATTGTACCACACATTTGATCAGATGCACTCATAAAGTGCTGTTAAGTCAAAAAAAAAACATCACTGCCCTTAAAACACACAGTGCTTTTGTCACAGTAGTAGTTACCTTTTCTCAAAGGAAGCGAACGCTGTGGGCAAAGTTTTGCTTCTCTCTTTCAGGGGTTAAGTTTCAGTTTCATTTCTTGCCGGCTGCTATTAGCCAATATCCAAGAGGGCTAGAAGGCACAGGTTCGGCAGATTAAGGCTGGGGATTTCTCTTGACCTTTCAGCCAAATGCCATGCCGTTTGAGGTGTACAAGCATAATTAGATCTGATCGTCCTGTTGCTTTCTAATCTTTGCTGGGCCAATTTTTTTGGAGCCGGCAAATCACTGTTGTACTGTGGTTCATTAGTAGTGTTTAAGATGTGGAGGACACAGGCTAATAACAAGATCTAGTGAGGTTGAAATAATCTCGTTGTTTCCGACGCTTCCGCGCGATGCCTGCAACTGTTGCGTAGCTCGCTTTCAAGGAATCTCCCCCATTAATGAGGAGGATGGCCTTCCGACGGTCCGTTTTAGTGATGTACATACATCGTTGGGGGGGGGGGGGGGGGGGGAAAGAAAAAAAGACGCGTTCTCCCGGCTAATGTAGCCACCAATTCACAGTGACATTTGCCATTAGCTCCATGCTGAATTCGACTGGCGACAAAAGCAGAAGAAAAAGCTCAAATCATTCCCAATTAACGGAGGCATCAAACAGTGAAAATCCTAGCAGGAGATTTTACGGGCAGTGCACGGAGAAAGGTCAGGCTCCAGTGGAACAAGGCAAAGTCACAGGATTTATTAGAACTAATGAGCGCTTTCGTTAGACCGAATTAACGCCGGTACACAAGCAAGATAATAAATAAATAAAAGAGTCTGAGCGTAACATTTGTTTTGTGACACACACAGACACACACACACACTCGACTGGCTGACTGACCCTAAAATTAATATGTTTCCTTAAATATGATCCATGATTTGTCAAATGATCAGCTATACCAGATTTTAAACACACTATTTCAGCCTCAGATGCAATAAAACAATAATACTTAAAAAAACAACAACTAGACACTAGACAATATCCACATTTAAGTTTTTAATGTTTTGCTGCAGATGCTGTAAAGGGTTTATTTATATCAGTAATGCCTATAAACATTGGTTTAAGTCATTTACTGATATCTAAAATGTCTTCACAGTGTCTCCGGCTACCCAAACCACCTGAGCCTCCTTTCACAATCTCCTCATTCTACTAATGAGCTCCAAGCCCTTGAATAGAGGAGAAAGTATTTATTGAGATATTCAGATGGATTTTCCTTCCCCTTGTCTTTCTTTCTTTCTCTCTCTCTCTCTCTCTCTCTCTGTGAAACGATGGAGGTCTGGGTGGAGAGATGTAACGGAGATTGGCTGTGACAGCGCCAAAATGAGGCTAACGAATATCCTAATGAGGAAATGCCAGCCATGTTCCCTCATTCCAACACCACCAGATAGCCGGCCTTGAGAGAGAGAGAGAGAGATGAGCGAAAAACTGCGGCAAAATCCCACCGAATACTGACCTCTAACTCAAACACCAACACTTTAAGTAAAAAAAAACAACTTCAAAATGTTTAGCAGATATTTTGTATGTGTTTGTTTCTGGATCAACAGTTTGTAAAGAGGTAAAACAACTGAAAAACTTTGTACATCTGTGACAGCTCCAATTTTGTTGTTTTATGTTGTCATTTATGGTTTCTAGCATTGAAATTAAGTCTTAAGGGTGAAGTAACAAGTCAACCAGTGCAGCATTGCGGCTCATTAATGTGTTTTTGTGTTTTTGGACAACAATGGAGGTTTTCGGTAGAGAGGAATAAGATATATCAGGCATTGGATACACAAATAATGATTGTGAGTAGATCAACTCAACTTGATTTGTTGACAATAAGACAAATAAAGTAAATCGCCAGTCTTATCCTTTAAGTACTGGGAATGAGGTAATTCAGGGAAATGTTGTAAACAGATGATATCAGTAAGTGCCAGAAAAGATTTAAACCACTCTCAAACGCTCTTGAAGCAGTAAGAGTGCAAAGATCAGTGCTACAGCTCCCTAGAAACAGCTATAAACAACTAAATATCTGTTTGACCCAAAAGTAAACATATGTAGAGAACATGTACTAATTTCTCCACCTACAGCCGACAAACATTGACATTTTGGGTTCAGTTGTAATTAGATAATAAAAACCTAACTTATTCCTTACTTCTGCAGAAATTGCAACACTATGGTATAAAAGGTGTCACACAATACTGGTTAAGATGTTATTTAACTCATAGGTTTCAATATATACAAATTAATAAAACTGAATCACAGTTTAGAAGTGTGGTGGTCCACAAGGTTCGGTATTGGGACCTAAGTTATTTATACTTTATTTGAATGATATTTGTACAGTATCTAATAAGTTGAAATTTGTTATGTTTGCTGATGATACAAATTTATTTTGTTCAGGGGAGGACATGAAAGAATTATTGAAAACAGTTGAAAGGGAACTGATAATGTAAAAAAAAATGGTTATCACTCAATGAAAATAAAACAAAATTTATGGTGTTCGGTGGTATCAGGGTTAATTGTTAAATAAAACTGAACTTAAATGGAGTTGAAATTGATAGAGCATATGAAACTAAATTCTTGGGAGTGATTATAGATCATAAACTCTGTTGGAAGCCACATATACAGTATATCAAACAGTAATTATCTAAATCTGTTGCTATTCTTTACAAAACAAGAGATCTGTTGAATAAGAAATGTTTGTATATATTGTATTGTTCACTTATAATGCCATATATGTCATATTGTGTTGAGGTCTGGGGAAATGTATATAAAACAAATATAGACCCTATAATTAAACTCCAGAAAAGAGCTTTTAGAATAATAATTCCTTTTTCAGTCATTGATTGTGTGATTTTTTTATTGTGTGAAATGGATTGGTGTAAACATGTGACTTATGATGATGTTTTTGTCAGTTGCATACCCACACAAATTTTTGTTTTGTTCCTTATTATGTACGACCGAGATAAACTATTCATTCATTCATTCATAAATGGACAAAGTCAACTTTTTGGATGGTTTGGTATAAAATAGAAACCTCCAGCTGTGCGTGTGGTCACAACTTTCTCTTGGGATAATTTCTAGAGAAGTAAACTGAAATGAAAGTTCTTCTCTCTTTCTTGGGGACCCTCTAGAGTCACCTCAGGGACCCTTGGAAGTGCCCGGACCCCCGGTTTGACAACCGCTGCTCCACTCAGACAACTCACACTCTTCTTGCATCATTCTGACAAGGCTTTTTAGATGCAAGACGAGGGTCTGATTGTGACAAGCAGTAACGCTGCGTATGGACATCTCAGGGATCTCTGTGGAAGCTGGATTCTATTAGAGAACAACAGGGACGGGCCCTATGGTCCCTCCGGTCCTAAAGCAGCATATGACACAGAGCCTGAGGGCAGAGGAAGTAACTCAGCCTTACATAATCCACTGGATGAGCTTCACAGGAGACGGACTCACTTAATGTGGGGGATATATTAACGACAGCCCACTGCAGCAGTGATACCACTAATATTAATAATAATGCTGGCTTTTAAACAGCAAAAGTCAGACTTGTGCTAAAGTTGATCAATCAATTGAAAGCAAATGCAAGAAGCTACTGAGTTGTTACTGCCTCTTAACTTAATCTTTGTCCATTTCATAGCAATATTTTTGGAGTTTTTTTTTGGCTGTTTGTCAAACAAATAAGACTTTTTAATCAATTGTGAGAGGCATTGGTCATTACTTTTGTAAAATTAGTTTTTGATTAATAGATTCACTTGTATAAATAACTGCAGCCCTAAATAATATGATCTAGTGATCAAAAACATCAAGCATAAATCTACAGACATCTTCTATTGTTCCACAATGAGACGACATTGCTATCACAATCAGTAATAGCCAGATTGGTAGAATAATGAAGAGTGCATTGATTAAACATCTCTTGCTGATTGAGCAAAGAAGAGCCACATAGAGGAAGTCAAACTTTATTTTAAAGGAGGTTCAAGAGAAACTATTTAATTTATTGATCCATGAAAAATACTTAGCGGAAATCGACAATTTTCGCCTAAAAAAAAAGCAACAATGTTGTGGATTTAGAGAATTATTAGGTGGAAATAAATAATTTTCACCAAAGTGCAGTTAGAAAAACTGATCACCGATCAATTTGTAGTGAAGGAAAAAGTCCTGACTTGAATGAATGAGACTGAAGGTACTAAAGGAAGAGGAAATGCAAGCTTTAGGGTGTTTACTTGAGAAACCGTCCTCTGTAGCTTGTGTACATTGCGATGCAAAGGATGATGAGGATGGTTAGGGTAGTAGTGGTGGTAGTGGTAGTAGTGGGAGGAGGAGGAGGAGGAGGATGGGGGGTTTTGGGGGGGGGGGGTTGGGGGATGTAGAGGTTGGCATATGGTCACATGAGAGGCACTATCACGAGCTAGAGAGCCAAAGCCGTGTCTTGTGTATGATATGCATTGTGGCAACAAACATGGATCGCATGTTTCTGAAGCTTCTAGGTTGTATGCACGGGTGGTTGGAGGGAGGAAAGGAGGGAGGGAGGGAGGGAGGGAGGGGGGGGGGATAAAGGGTGAGGGGGGGGGGGAGGGGGGTTACGGTTTGGGGACGTGTGACGATGGCCTGAATTGAAAAGAGCCACCTTTTGATTTTGGACGGGCCCTGTTCCTGGCAGGCTGGCCGGCCATAAGGCGGGGTGGGGCCTGAGGATAATGGCAGCAGAAGGGAGAGGAGGCCGACAGCTGGCGAATTCTGCCCCAATATGTTTCCATGAAAGAGGCGAGGAAATTTCAGAAGACGCGATGCCCGAACGACACGCTCGGCGGCAAAAGGGAAGATTAAAAATAAAATTAGTTAACATCTTGCCCGTTTCACCCCACGATGCACATTTCAGCGCAGGAGGGGGAGGGTGGAGGGTGGAGGGGGGGTACTGATTGCGACGGCCATTCATATTACAACAACATCCAAGACAAAAAAAAAAAAAAAAAAACAACCTTACAGTTAATTAGAAGAAGTCATGTGTCACCTCCTGAAGCTCGTTCAGCACACACAGATGTGGCCTGGAGTGTTTTAAGCCACTTTCCATCATCTCTCTCTTTCTCTCCTCCCTGCATGCATATCCTGTTTTCCCATCCTAAGCATATTGTGAATCTAAAATGCAAATGACTTCCTCTTTTTTCTCCCCCTTCTCTCTCTCTCTCCTTTTCTTTTTTCTTTCTTTCTTTCTTTTTTTTTCTCCCTCCACCTCCAATCACCGTGCCTCTAATGAGGTGTAAAATATGTGCATTAATGACAGAAAAGTTATTTAGATCTGGGGGAGAGTTAATTGGTTTTAATCACGGCCTACATCCATCTGGTTACGCGAGACAACAAACTACTTCATCCTGATGCCTCATTAGACATATTGTGAGTCGCTACAACTAAAGGAGACGCTCGTCTTTAACTAGCTTCACTTACACGCAGGCATTGTTCAGTTGCACAGTGAGCAGATGAAACAAAGCGCATCTGACTGGTATCATGTCAGCTTTTTTATTTTCATTGTCTTACTGGTGTCATTTATTGCCCTTCGTTCTTTCTTATGGTGAATATTACCTACAGGTGAGTCACTTATTATTACTTTAGTGAATCTTGATTGAAGTTAATTAGCAAATTGTAACATGTTTCCCTGGTATTTATCTAGGAGGAACTAATTGGCGTGGCTCTAAAAAGCCATGAGAAAAATCTGTTTCACCTAAACACCTCCAGTACAAGCAACACATGAGGCAGAAACCAAATGATATATAAAACTAATTATGTTATGTGTTTATATTCTTTTGATTGAGTTTGCTATTAAGAAAGATGCAGCTTCACTTCAGTGCAATCAAATGCATCTCATGTCTTCTAACAACATAATCCAAGTATACCCTTTGTAATAAAGGGCTAACTGCTTGAATTCATTAATTGAAGACTTTCAAAATAAGATTTGAAACATTTTCGCATATGTGCAACAATTTCATATACCCAGAAGAGGAGGAGTTATATTGATATAAAAGGACAGAGCTCCCCATGCACAGCCAGTATTTTCAGACAGGTGCTGGTCGGTCGCAGGAACATATAAGGTGAAAATCAAAATTAACCACCGCACACTGTAATGACTTTACTGTGACTTAATTAAGAGCGAACTTTCAAAATAAGATTTGAAATATTTTTGTATATGTGCAACAATTTCATATACCCAGAAGAGCAAGAGTTATATTGATATACTAAACATGACAAAAGGTAAAGTACAGCAAGGTGCTTTCCTACAAAAAGGTGACAGGAACTGGAGTCACATATCTTTTGATCATTAGCTTCATTCTGGTGAGATTACAGATCACATATCGATGGCCGAAGAGCAAAACCTCCTATCTGGAAAATGCACTTTTTTGAGAAAACTTGCAGAATGCTATTTGTTAAGGATACCCAATACATAACACACTGTTTTTGGACTATATTACTATATTATGTGGTGTTGTTTACGATATGTTTGTGTCAAAAGAATTTCTTCTCAATGACCTTTAAATAATGGAGACTGGATCCGAAGTATCAAAGTTTAAGTTGAATTTATTTTCTTGTACAAGAAGGAGCGTTTCACAGTGCAACACACAGGTAGGGTTACAGAGAAAAAGGCTTGTCATGGAGCATTGACAGTTGGTTTATATACCTTACTAATGGGTGTTTCAGCTTTCTCCTGTTGCTTACAGACACATTTCACAGATAACGTCATGACATTTTCTCAGTTCTTTAATTGGTGGCCAGCTGAAGATCCTTAAATCAAGATGACACCTTCCTGACATGTCTCTGACCTTTTATTCTTTTCTGACTTCCTCTAACATATATAGTACTGACCCCCCCCCCCACTGTTAGCCTTAGCTGCTGTGTTTGCTATTTATGCAACGTTATAGAACAGAACAGGAACACTTTAAGACATCTAATCACAGTATAATCCTAATTTTAATAACAGTTTGTATGGTTATTGGGGTATTGTTAACACATAATATAGTAATATAGTCCAAACACAGTGTATTATGTATTGGGTATCCTTAACAAATAGCATTCTGCAAGAAAACAAGAAGTTTTTTTTTTAGTTTTCTCAAAAAAGTGCATTTTCCAGATAGGAGGTTTTGCTCTTCGGCCATCGATATTATTGGTTTAAATGTTGAAAAAGTAAACACATGGTCCCGTCTTGTTGCCTTTCACTATATGTAACCAAAATCATCATCTATAACTATTACCTAAACATAACCAGGAAATTTTAATCATGTTTAGTTGCCACAAGCAGATATTGTAGAGAAAACAAATTAAATACATCAACAGTTATCTTTTTGCAGATATGTTAGATACATTTATTTACTATGTTGGAAAAAAGACAATCAAAATGAATTTGCTGTTGCAGATTAGATGTATATTGTATGAGCACTTTTCTTGAAGTTTTAATAGTAGACTACAAACTATAACACTATTCCTTAAAACAAGTAGTATCAGGCACTTCATTTTTTGGGGGGGTGGGGGGTAAATAACAACTTGTTTTGATCTTTCTTCAAGAAAAACTTTTCTATTTTCCAAAATATTTGAAAAGCAAGTTTTTAATCTCTGATTTGAGCAGAATAAAGTGACCTCTTCATCGTCACGCCTCGTATCGACTGTCACAAAGCCTCCATGTGTCTCAGTTTCTATTTAGTTACTGATGAAAGCTTCGTCTCCGCCGACATCACAAACAGTCACACACGTTTAAAAAAACAGACATTAATTATGCCTCGGGGGAACATACATTTAGTGTCACCGTCTTGAAGAGTTTCTGTTGGGAAGGGAAAGGGTCTCTTTAACCAAAAGCACTCAGCTATCTGCTGTCTGTCTCCATCCGCTAAACCTAAAGATGCTCTCACCATCTGTTGGCAGTGTGACCATGTCCAAAGTACCATGTTTCTGAGGATCCTAACAGGCCAAGAACTAAAAAATGTGTGAACTGCAGGCCTGCTAATCTGAAGTGTTGATAAGAGGCTTGAAAACATACCACGTGTGACTTACACCATAAAAACTAGGAGCTCACTGGGGATTCAGCCAAGATCCGGAGGGACTCAATATGCAACTCAAGGTTCCTTTAAACAAAAACAAAAAAATAAGCCTCCAAATACTGACAAATACTTTTCTTACAGCTCTTTCATTTTTTAAAGTTGCTTGCTAGTTTGAAGATTATTTAAAAAAAATATATTAATCAGAAGCATTTCACTTATTTACTAAAACGTGACCTCATATCGAGGGAAACCTGTCACGCTGAATGTTTTTTTAAAGTTTTCAAAGCGAAGGAGCAAACTTTATTGCTGATGACAAGTGCACATGGGAGAGGCAGAAATCTGCAGCTAGGTTTACCCATGTGCCTCATTAATCATTAGCATTTGGCTGAGAGGCTGCTTAATATGCCCCCATGATTCACATTGTCACTTACTGTAGTCCATCTTCATTTTATGCTGTGGGTCTCTAATGGCTTCTGTTCTGATGTGTCAAATGTAATGGGTTTGTAAGGGTGCAAACTTACAGGGATATTTTTTTTTCTTTGAGAACTCACAGTGAAAGTTTCTGAATTTGTTTCTTATAGGACGGATTGTGTGAAATCTGATCCTGTTACTTTTATGTAAAACTGCACCTTTTGCTTTAAATTACCTCTCTCTTATCTGCCAGTTACAAAGATATAAATATAACTTTTGTTTTTGAGTGTTAAAACATATTTGACATATTTGTTTAGTCCATCAAATGTCAGAAAATGGTGGAAAATGACAATCAATCATCCTCAAATGTCCTGTTTTGTCCCGACCAACAGTCCACAACCCAAAGATATTTAGTTTACTGTCATAGAAAACTAATGAAACCAGAAAATATTCACGTCTGATGAGCTGGAATCAGAGAATTTGGACATTTTGTTCTAAAGAAATGATGCAAAACAAGTCGATTATCAAAATAGTTGGTGATTACTTTAATAGTTGGCAAGTAATTGATTCATTGTTGTAGCTCTACAAATCAGTATCCTTCGAATTTAAGATTATTTTGGCACTTGTAACGTGTTTAAATTAAACATAATATACACAGAAGCTACTGTATACTGGAGCTCAAGTGATGAGTACTAGTTTATGTGTCTAAATAGTAAAGAGTACTACATGTACAATCAGTACAAATGATACAAGAACAAATAACAATAACATATGTATTCACCCCCTTTCTGTATGATGAAAAAGCCAAACAAAGGCTATTGAGTCAGGAGGAAGATAAGGAAATAGACTTCAGTTTTTTATATTTTTGTAAAGCACAAAGCCTCCTGTTTGTTGTTTTTCACATAAATCCTGTCTGATTAGAAAAACATACATGTTAATTATAGAAATCAGTATAGTTGCAGGCTTGTGTGGAATAAGAAAAGTTGCAATGCAATTTAGTGATTTGCAGGAAGCGGCTGCTAAACCAGCAGCAGCAGTGATGGAAATTGCTGTGGTTATAATTAAGAAGACCTTAGCATATTTAGCTAAATTAAGCAGCGGGATAGGCTCCATATTTATGGCGGTGTTTCCTGGCTAATTTGCCTCACGTCCTTATGTGTGGTGTCAAAAATATTCTCTCAGTGTTTACATTTGCTTCCTGTTATCCTGCTCATTCATTTTGACTGACATTTCTAAATCTATAGCGCCTGACTGTACTGATTCCCCCCCAACTAACCACAAATTGTGCATCCAGGAAATGCTGCGTGGTGATGATCATTATTGGATACTGAACTTTGACACCTAATCATGAAAACAGTATGCAAGTGGTACTGATAATTATCTGTGGGAGTGTCAGTGTGTGTATGTGTGTGTTCCTTACATACATGTCAGTGCTGATCCAACGCTAATCAGCCTTGACTGTAAAAAGCCACTTAAAGGACCAGTGTGTAGGATTTAGTGGCATCTAGTGGTGAGGTCCAAGCATGTAGGAGAACCTACGGTGGCCACGAAACTCACTAAAGACCCTCTCTAGAGCCAGTGTTTGGTTTGTCCATTCTGGGCTACTGTAGAAATACGGCAGTGCATTAGCGGGCTCTGTGGAAGAGAATCCGCTCCCTATGTAAATATAAAGGGCTCATATTAAGGTAACAAAAACACGATTCTTATTTTGAGGTGATTACACACTAATTACAACATACTTATGAATATTATATTCCATTTCTGCCAAGTCTGTTAAGCTAGACGCCACTAAATCTTACACACTGGACCTTGAAGCACCTTTAGAATTTATTAAAAAAAAAAAAAAAAACAGCTTTGCTAGTTGTGCCTTGTTATTTTGATGTGCTGTTTCCACAAATGTAAACTAGTCGTGCCAGGGAATATACAGATTTTCTGGATCATGGTGAAGGCCTCCACTCAAACTGCATAAATGTAGCCTTGCAACTGTGTTGCATCATGGGAGTGGATGTGTTCAAAAGGTTGATGAAGAGGATCCAGGCAAACACACACAGAGAGCACTGAGGCTGTAAAACCACAGTGGATTTTTACATCTGTCTGGCCTCATTGCTATGCATAGAGCCCCGAGCCACATTTCTCTGCTTCTACCGAGGGGTAGAGCACATTGGCTATGCCACCTCCCTGACAGATTACCGCCCTAAACAGTGGTGCCTCCGCCAGTGAGAAAGAGGCCTGCCAGCAACAGCTGTCCTTTAGCATTGGAAATGCTAAGTTCCCCTTTAACAAAGACTGAATGGGAGTGAGTGTCAACAATGCTTTACCCTGGAGTGGTTGCTAACATCTTGTAACTTTCTGTGCTCCGAACCACTTCTGTTGGATACTTTCGGATCACCAGAGCAGCTGAGTTGTAATATGTATGGTAATTTTTAGTTTCTGGTGCCTCTGCTGCCTGTTGTGGAGTATAAAGAAGAAAACAAAAACACAGTGTCAACAGTGCTCTTGAACTTGAGCGGTGTGTTAGCCGGCTGCTATGCAAATGAGGTTGGAGGAGAGGAAAGCAAACAAATCTGTTAATTGATACATCCTGTTGGTGAAGGGCCTCTGGGATTACCTGGAAGAGCTTGAGTGTCATCATCGGATGGCTGGGACACACTGCAGGAGTTTAAAGTGCATCTAATGGGGATGTTAGCGCTCGTCCTCTACAGGCTAATGGCAACCATTTTGTTAGCTGTGGAGAGGTGCCCAAGCTGTCGAGGGCCAGACATTCAGAGTGACCGCGGTGACCCGTGGTGACCCCGGCAGGTAAGTTCAACAGCCTCTCCAGAAAAAAGCGGTCCGTGGCAAGAAGACACTAATTAAGGTAACATGGGCGGCTAAGTCCCACAAGTGTAGCACACAGTTGGAGTGTATACTGAACCTTGTCATGTAGGTCACTTTGGAGCTTTTAGCAAAGCTATGCATATTAATGCAGCGCTGCCACAGCAGTCGCTGCCTCTGCGCTCATGGTGGGTTTCGTTTTAACTGTGGGGCTCTTTTCTAAAACATATGCATTGCAAATTGAGATTACGGCTGGTTACAGTCAGCACAGGTCCCTGTGGCATTATTTAGCCACAACAAAAATAAGAGTACATGATGCTGAAAGAATTATGAGTTAGCCATGGATGAAATAATTACAGTGAGAGAGGTGTAGAGAGATGACCATATGCTTAGTAGTATGAAAATACATCTGCCATATGATTGAAACCCAGATGAATTCAGGGTTTACGCAATGTTTATGTGTTTAAGCAGCTATTTAACTGAACATCAGGTGGCTTGTTGATTGCATGTTGAAAATATAGGCTACAGGAGTTGTATATCATTCCGTATGGTTTCACTTACAGGACTCACACGGAAGGCTGTAATTCAGTCAGAAAAAAAAATCCAACAGTGAATAATGTGTACATTTTTACCAAAAATAGGGTTTGTACTGGATGACGTTCATTACATTAATAACAGCAGAACAAGAGCTTTGTAACAGCTACATTGCACATGTATTAGTGCAGATTCCTCTAAGCTTTTTGAGGGATAGCTGTGGCACAATGTGCTAATGTTTTACTCGAGAATATCAGATCTAATTTTGTCTTTGCCAAGAGATGGAGAGTGTAACAAAGGTCCCTGGCAGTGAAGGTGCAGTTATCTGGTATTTAGACAACCAGGTCAACCTCTTTATTCTTTATATTTAGTCTGTTTGGTGGTGCATGGTGTACTTTTGGTTCTTGGGCCGTTTGTCATGATTTGGACTTGGCCACTTAGTTCCAATGCAGGGAAATCTTAATGCTATAGCACAGAATGATACTTTAAACAATGCTCTTTCAACATTTGGGGGAAGGCCATTACCTGTTTCAACATGAACATGCACAAAACCAGCTCCATAAATAAATGTTTTTCCCAGTTTGGTGTGGAAGAGCTCAACTGGCCTGACCTCAAGCCCATCCGACACCTTTGGGATGAACTGGAACGGTGACTCTGAGCCCAACATCAGTCGCTGATGTCATTACTGTGGTTGTGGCTGAATGGCTAATGGGTGTAATGTTTGTTTCCATCAGCTGCTGTTGCATCTTTTCTCAGCTTTCCCACAGAAGGCAAGTATAAAAACCTAAAATAATCTGCAATAATTCTACTGATGATTTTTATCGTATTGTTTTTTTTGTCTGTTTGTTTGCACAAATTCAAACTATGCATGAAAATTGGTTCCATACATCTAATCGAGGACTTTAACATTACAATACGATAATCAATACATGGGTTGAGTCAGCTGTCAGGATTGTGTCGTAAAGCCGCATATGAAGCTGTTCATCAGGTGTCGTATCGCTGCCAATTTGACCCACAGCGTCTCATTTTGTGCCAGCCTTTACTCTGATCTACTTCGGTTCAGCAGCATGCATGTGGCATGGATCTTCAGCTGAGCCTCACAAATCGTCTGCCGCCACGTCAGTCAAGCCTTGTTTACAGATACCCAACATCCTTTCCCCCTCTCGCTTGGCTGTCTCGCAGCGAAGTCGGTCGGGGATGTGTGATGTACATCATCGGTAATCAGATAAGTTGGGTACCATCCTCCTGCTTTCTCTCCAAAACAACATGTCCACTGAACTGAAAGCCAGAGTGCAACTGTCACATTAGCAGCCAGAGAGTGCTCACTCCGCTGCATGCCTGGTAAACAAAACCCCTGAAAGATGTTTTGCATGACAGACAGACTGACGGCTCTTTCAGGCGAGGCCAAAGCGTCGCCGAAAAAAAAAAAAAAGAGCCGCCATCCTCTCCTCTCTGTTGTCAGTTGAAACTCTTTAACCAATTAAAATGGCAGAGCCGGATCGCATATTTGAATATGCATGACAGAATGTTGCATTATGAAAAAAAAGGGGTTGAAACTGCTAATTATGTGGTCAACAGTCTATCACTGCGCTGTTTTACCTTCTATTTAATTTGCACATGAAAATCTCCCCTCTCATGGCAGCAACCTGCATTTTGATCTCACGTCGGATTGTGCAAGCTTTCAAGTGTGCTGCTTTAATGAGGCGTTTCATATTCACTGAAAGGGATTCGGTCAAAGAATAGTGACAAAACCTCCCTGATCCCAACTAACTGTTGTTTGTCACTTTTCATAATGAGCCTTGGCCTTATTATGTTTCCTTTTCCTGTAGATCATAATGGAGTCGTCACAGTTTTTTTTTTTTTACCTCCCCATAGCTATGTTCTCCCGTGGAGGCGATACTAGGCGGTTAAATTCATCACTTGATGAGTTTTGCTCTGAGCACTCTGGCAAAGTTGGACAATTATTTTTTGAATCCCTGGGCTCTCAGAGGAGCGAACATGAGGGGAAACGGCCAATTATAGAATGTGATTTATTAAAATGTAAAAAAAAAAAAAAAAAAGAGTGTTTGTGATGTTGTTGGAAATGTCATTAGGCCGGATAGGAAAATGTTTATGATGAATGACTCATGCGGTAAGGTCATGAACATAGTTTGCGATCACTAAACACCTTATTACAGTAAATATTCAAATTCAAAGGATACAATAGCTAACAGTCTCTTTTCTATATCAAAATCCATTTCATCTAAATGTTTCTGATTGACTAGTTAACACTGACAACAATAAACAAGCAGTCCAGTGCATCACAAACACAATGTATTCACACAATGTCAATACCCTCAACCACAGGGCATCCCGCGGCCCAGCTGGGACACCGAAAGCCTTACTTCTCGGTTTCTGAGGTAAGGAGGAAAATTTCCAGTCAGAACCCTGCGCCGCTTGCCAAAAACACTGCTCATCCAAAGTCATTTGCAGCAAAGTCCATTATCATCATCACTTGTGGTGATGAATTCCCTATGATGGTGGCAGGCCCGCAGCAGCCTCCACTCATAATGACATTCTGCTCTTGTTGGCAGTCACTCCCCGTCAGATGGCTCATTCCCAACAGCCAGCATGTCAGACAGAGCACACACACACACACACACACACACACACACATACAATACTGGGGCTGGGCCTCGTCGCCAGAACGAGGGGGGACAACAGGAATGGCACTTGAAAGGCAGGGCTTCATTTGTGGGAAGGCCGCAATGTTCGGTTTAGTCAGCATGTTACTTTTGTAACGATGTAATCAATGGTGACGTTATGAAATCGATGCATTTGTTGTGCTGTTACGCTTTTCTTATCTTTGATACTTACTGTTGTAAACATACATCGATGGGCAGGTAAAAATTCACAGGAAGTTGTGCAAATTCTATGACAGTTAATAGGCCAACTTGGTGGTTTGCATGAGCACAAAGATAGAAATAAAGCATCAACAACAATAACTCTCACTTCATAAACAGAAACTGAATCAAAAGCTGCAAAGTACCGCCTGTGCTGTTTGATTGACAGGTAATCTGCGGGAGCTACAGTGCAAAACACTACGTCAACGCTCAGTTTTGATTTGAATTCTTCATTTCTGAAAATGTCGTCAGTCTCCGGTGTTAATTGCTGTCAATCAGCGTAAAGATGAAATGAAAATCAGTCTTGTGTCCAGACAGAACTCTGACACTGGAAAGACTCTTTAAAACCACAGATTAACTTCAATGACATCATTTCTTAATGTGAAATACCCAAAATTTTAAAAACTTTCTACAATATCATTGGAAACTGTGATACAGTTCAGATTGGCGAAATAATGCGGTGATGGCAAATAACCTATAGTTAAGGTTAGACAACTTAAACACTGAGGATAGAGCGAGGGAAAAATTGCGGTTATGATTTAAAAACAGGAAGTTGGTTGCACATGCAACTTCCAGATGATCCTTTTCCTGCTTCGTTCCATGAAGGGCACGCTACCTCCCGCACCGGCACTGAATGTTGATACAAGGTGTAATTTATGCGCTGTGGAATCATCTAATATGTATGTAATTCCCAGAGATACTGTATAAATCTAAACACAGTTTATGTATGCAGGGCATGTACACAGGGTACAGCTCCAGTGGAGTCCAAGTGGAATCCAAACATCCAAATTTTAGTAGCCACAGAGACACTTTATTTGACAAAATGTGTGTGTGTTTTTTAGGTACACATCCAATTTCTAAACCTAAATGGACACCAAATATGGGCAAGAGAGAGTAAGCATCAGATTTAGTATTTATGACTGTTATGGAGGATTATTCTGACAGATAAAAGGTTAAACTCACAGGTGGATGCTTCACAGACCGGTATTTGACAATCTGATGGCAGCGTTAAAAAAAAAAGGGACACTGTAGATCTTAAGTTGCTTTAGTTAAGTGAAAGGGAGGGACAACGATGAGCTTCCCTGATTTCACTGCTGGACCGAATTAAAGGTTGATGCCCCATGAATAGAAATGTAAGAGGTGCCGCAAGGACAATAATATTTAAAGCACCATGCGATGAAGTCATCACTTAAGAAATAAAACAGCTCTGTGGACACGGGAAGTCTGCTCGCCCTGGCAGTACGACTCAACAACTCGGTAATAACAAATGAAGAAAAAGGCAAAGTTGTGGAACCAGCTGTCTTCTCTCCCCGTTTAACTAGACCTCTTATAGTTATGAGATGCACATTTTAAAGCTCAGGTCATAATTTGACGATGATATGATTTTATATGTTTCTATGAACACGGTGTTGAGCAGATGTTTCTAAACTAGTTTTTACAAAAATGGTGTTATAAACTCCAGTGTGTCAGCATGATAGCTACTGTATATATTTAAAGTAAACTTCAAAAGTGTCAGTTTTACAAAAAACTATAAACAAGACTATTTGCATTTTAGGGTTTTTTACACCAATTCCTTTAAATTGCCCTTTAAATTTGTGATTTATACCTCAAATTACTTATTTGTGAACTCAGTTTACTTACTAATATGCTTAAATTTCTTAACTCATTCCCTCAAATTGATAATTACATCCTAAAAAGAATATTATAACTACTAAGTATTAACACTGTAGTAAAAAAAACAGACTCATTACCTTGATACAACTTGCTGCATTTATGTTCCAGACAGTAAATGTAGTCAAACCAGCACAATGAGCTATAAGAGGCTAAAAGTTGCTGCAAACTACCCTCTTCCCATTAAATGTAAGTGATTGATTCCTTGATAATATGAAACATATTGATTAGTGGTGCTTTAACTGATGGAATGGAAAAACATGTCATTCCTTTCCTTCTTTGGGATGCTACTAAAGGATTGACTTGTAAGATAAAACAGGAAATCCTGTGAGGTGCAAAGCAACATGGCTGAAGGTGACTCTAAGCCCGTGCTTATCGGGGGGATTCAGTAAACAAGAGGCCTGGCAAGCGCAGCGCTCGGCTGTTGACAACTGGTGATGGTGACCAGGTGGGATATGTTATCCTAACAGTCTGGAACTCTTGTGAATTATTTGCTGATAGATATAAACAGCTGTTATTCTTGGTAATGGAAAGCAATTAGAAACATCTGCATACTTGGCTGTGAGCGATGCCTCCGAATGGCGGCCGTGGCTCCCAGGTGCCGCTGGGAAATAATTACATCATCAGGACGGGGGCCGGGGCTGGAGGACTGCTAGTGATCTGTGAAGAGCAAGGAGGAGAGCCCAAAGAGGGACAAACACACACACACACAAATATGTGTTCATGAGACCTGTAAGGACTTTCTGTTGATTACATTTTAACCTCCAACCTTTACGATTTCCTTTAATCCTTATTGGTCCTAATCTTTAAACCAAACACCTAACATAAACCTATCTTTAATGTTACAGGGTTTCCGCCAATGTGTTGCAAACCACCTCTCACCTCCCAACTACCCAGTGATTTTCTATGTATTTGTTATTGTAAACAAATCTCATGTGCTGAGCCAAACCAGAAAATAATTGGTTTGACTAATCAGAGCGATCACGTTTTCAGTCTCCGTAGAGTAGTTCTGCTACTGAGCATGTGTGAGAACGCAGTTACGTTTACAGAGCTTCGCTAGCTTCTTGTGCTACATATTACAACCTCTTGACTTTGTACTACAGTGTAAATTTCTCAAATAACTTTAGTACAAAGTAAACAATGCCTTCTAGGGGAAGGAACATGTCATCCAGTGCAGCAGTGTGGCTCACTGATGTGTTTTTAATAGTTTTTGGACAACAACGGAGGTCTACGGCACAGAGGAAACAGATTTATCAGGCTTTGGATACACTCACAATACTTCTGGTGGATCAATGCATTGGTGGTTTGGCTGGTTTGTGCACTCCCAAACCTGATTCCAGGTATTATCTTAGCTCTTAGCCCAAATAGTAATCCTAAACTAACTCTTTAATTCAACCTCAACACGGTCCTAACTGAGCTAGATCCTTTTTTATAAGCCTTATAAACTCTAAAGATAATTTAGAAGAGTGCTTAACAAAAATAAGGGAACACCTAAAGGGGTTTGTGAAGTGAAAATATCCTGTAAAGTCCATCTAATTCAAACATAATATTTAGTGAAGAGATGAAGTTAGACAGTATTGGCACCGTCAACCGGACAGGTGCGACCTGACAAACCTGATCAGCATTTCCCAACAGCAGAAAAGCATCTGCAGCCGCAGTAGAGCCACACTTTTTTTTTTTTTTTTTTTTTAGTGTTTCAGTACATTACTGTACAACTATAAAGATAGATACGACAATGACACATTAGTTTAAAAACTGTAAAACTACTCACTCCAAATGTCTGAGACTCAAACTGCTTCTCACAGGCATACAAGTACAAGAACACACTTCTAAACACATACACCCACAGATGAAGACTGCAGACATTTGTTATGGTGATAATTAATTCTGTTTTCCAAGCAACATAAAACCTCTCTCTCTCTCTGTAAATGATCTGAAGTTGAAATTCACTCTGAATGTCATTAAGTGAAACTCTTAAAAGCCACATGGACAACCTGACCCTGAGGGCCACATCCAAACTGATAACAGTGTAGTTTATATGTAGTGTTCTTTGTGCCTTTTAATGATGAATTTGTTGAAATCAAAGATGTTAATCTCAGCAAGACATTCTCACTCAAACAAAACAAACTCAAAACAAACTATTCAGTGACATCTCCAGATTAAATCACACAACTAAACAAACTTTCTTCACATTTCAACAAGTCAGAAGTTTGGTTTTGCCAGTGTAGTCCTATGAAGCTTTGAGAAGGACATGATGTTGATGTTATGTATTCAGCCGTATTTTTGCTATGTTTTATGCTGTGCTATACAAGTAATCATGCCTGTCCTATGTTTTGGCAAAATGTTACTGAGCTGAGCATAAATACTCAGCATGTAAACGCAGGAGAGAAGTAGATTATGATATTGTAATGTTGGTTGTTTTTAGCATTCAAGTAACTTTTTCTTATTGTTACTTTACCTGGATGTTTGAGCTTCATTGTACAGAGTGATGTATGTGCAGAGTTTGACTGCAGCTCAGTTTAAGCTGTGTAAGATTTGTGACATCACAGCTGGTTTGGAAGCGAATTACGGTCCAGTATACAACTTACATCCTGCATACAACATGTCTGGCAGGGGAGTTTAACTATTAACTTGATGGTTACAACATTAAAACTTCAGGTCATGGGTATAATGAAGGAACGAGGACAGCTGCTTCTTCTTCTTTAGAACTTTTTAATGACAGCTTAAGATAACAAAACCCCAACAACATACGTGATACATCACTTCACTTACGGTGTATCATGTTCCCAATCTACACAAAAATAAATCTCATTTTACACTATGGGAGTAGTTCATGAAGTTTCTACGGATTATTTTTATTTCTTTATTCTGCAGTGAAAAGGTTTCACCATTGGACACCATATGAGACTCATGGAGACCACTGAGTCTAGTTAACATTATTAATTTTTAATTGACATGTATGTAGCTTTGTATTTTGTATGGTGTGTTCTGTGTTTTTTTTTTGTATTTTTTTGTTTGTTGGTTTTTTTTGTTGTTTTTTTTTGTTTTGTACTGTTTGTTGTTGTGCTGTTGTATGCTTTGATTGTGGGGGACTACGGATGCAGATTAGCTTCGAGCTAATTGTACACTGTCCCAATCAATAAATCAAATCAAATAATTTGACGGAATTCAAACCATCCACATGTGCTGATCTCCAACAATGAGGAAGGTTAGTAGGGCTTATTTGAACATGGGCAAAAATGAAATATTCCACGTGTACTTATATGTTCAAATTCAAAATTCACAGCATGATTGACAAAATATCTCAATTCAAAAGTCCACAAACTTCATCTCAAGGTCAAGAATGAACAAGTGGCAACCCAAACTAGTTAGTATTTTACAACCAAGTATTACATTTAGAGGGAGAGTTCTTCACTTTAAGATATCAGAAACTACTTCGTACTGTACCTTTATGGTGGAACAATACATCTGTGTCTTTTACATCTGTGTATTGATGTAGCTTTCCACACAAAAAAAGTACTTATTTTTGGGTGTGTTCAGTGCCCTTTACTGGAAATGTTCTCTTTGATATTTGATATGCAGTCAGTCACGCCACAGTGTGTCTTCCTCTAATTATGTTGTGTATGTGAGCCGCTGACCTTCTGCCCCAGCCTCCCTCTCTCTCTAAACAATACCGCGGCTGTAAGAGCCCCGACTGTGTGATGGCTCTGAATTTACCCCTGCTAAAGCATGACTGTGACTCTCCACATACATCAACGTACGGGCCCCTACTGAGCGTGCTCATCAGCTGTAAATACCAGCAGTCTGCGCTGCCGTGGTGAAATGAGCAGTCTGGGGGATTTGACCATGTTGTGAGGTGGCAGGTCGGGCCTGATGGTTAAAGAGAGTGTCCTGTAAGCAGAAGGTCACGGGCCCGATTGCACTGTGCAGGAAAATGAGTCCTGACTAGGTGTCCTTGAGAAACACGCTGACTTTGACGTGAAGTCTTTGTGCACAAAAGCATCAGCTACAGTATGTGACTGAAAGTAGAAACGCACAGAATGTGAGGAATGTCTCGATTTTGGGGGGTTAAAAAACACTCGTCCCTCCTAATAATTTACGAGCGGTCTATTATCAGACAAGCACAGGAAATAGCGTCTGATCCAACTCACATTCTCCACCCAGAGTTCCAGCTCTTACCTTCTGGTAGAAGATTCAGGATTCCTGAGAGCAGGCCGAACCGTTATAAGGGTTGTGCAATATGTGGCTATTATCAGTAGGTGTGTATGTGTATTCGTGTATGTGTATGGAAGCCATGTGCTGTTAAGATGTTGATGTTTTTTTTCTGTTACTCTGCAGTTTGTATGATTTTATCTTCTGTGGAACTGCAGGACGGAGTCCAGAACAAATTTCCCTACGGGGACATTATAGTTTATCTTATATTTGGAGGAAATATGTAATATGTGATAAATTTACTGGATATTTTAGATGTAGAGAGTCTCTGTGTCCCATGTTTGGTATCTGTTGCAAGTTTCCAGTAAATGAAGATTCAGTTTGCTGTGTAAAATAGACAGAATTATTTCATTTTGTATTGCACCACTTATGAAATTTCCGAGCAGCTCGCTTCTGATTTTTCAAAATGCCTCTCAGATCTGAGTTAATTTTCAAAACCTCATTAGTGAGCTGGCAATTTTGGGGGATTTGAGGGAGTTATAACAAAAGTGGCAGGTGTAACTAATCACATAATAATATTTCGTATATCTCATATTTATTCACTAATATCCTAGCATACTCTGCAGGAGAAAAGAGTGTTATAAAATGTACAAATGCATTTAGATCTGTTTTATTTTATATCTCAAACACCTTTGTATACCTGCAGCTGTTAAATAGTGTCACTACTTTGTTTAAAACAAGTGTATAGCTTGTTTTTTTTATCAGATTCATGGCACCTGTAAGGATTTTACTGTGAAGTTGCTGCAGCCACTGGATGTAAATGCAGATTACAGCATTTCAGGTGGATAAACTGGACTAAAACTACTTCCAAAATTTTTTCTGCACTCTAAAAGCTCATATTATTGTATGTGATTACTGTAGATTGTACATTTTAGCATATACTTGCAACATATTTCATATGTGCCTTCTGTCAAAATATAATTTTAGATTTAAGTGTTACTCTGGCACGGTGTTGGTTTGCTGTAAGATATTCATTTCTAATTCATTACAACCTGCATCACATTCTGTCATGTTCAACTTGGTGCACTCCCAACATCTTACTTATTTCCACTGGCAAGTCTTACACTGAATTGTCAGCAACCAGATGATTGAGAAACAGAGTTATTTTCTTCTCCTCTCATACAGGACTGTAAGACTGATGTAAAACTGTAAAAGTGAAGCAGATGGGCGAGTGCTAATTGCTACAATAAACCTCCACAAGCTTAGAAATGTTTTACAAATTCAGCTTATACACAAAGCAATGAAGTAGAAAAAACGTCCAGTCTTTTGGAGAAATATCACTTTGATGAAGATCTACGATAAAACAACACAGCAAAAAAAAGTCTCCTTTTCTACTGCATTGTCTCTGCAGCAGACAGGAGATAGAAGCAGCTCCAACACAAAACATTATGTTTGTGCCTTTGTTTCATCGGGGCCTGTAATCCCTCGGGCAACAAACAGAAAATATCCGTCAGAACGGATGAACCTGCGGGTTGTGAGTCGCGGCTGTAGCGGCTGGATATGTTGATGCCGGCTGGCGTACCTGTCACAGAAAGCTGCAAGCGCAGTTCAAAAACGAGGTGGCTGGTGTCACATTAGTCTGCTGAGGGAGTCGGTGACGAATATGAGCACAGCGGAGCATCACACAGTGAGTCTGTATCCGTCAGCACTTTCTTATTTTGACTTTTTTTCCTGCTTTGTAGTGTGTTTGGGGTTTGTTTTTACGATAGGGCTTCACTCTCCATCTTTGTTGTTCCTGTAAGCTTTTTAGTGTTATCATGTGTCAATCGAAACAATGTGAATGGTCCAGCTACATCTGTTAGCTTAGATTTTATGGGTTTTTTTGGTTCACCAATGGAGGCCATCACAGCTCATCCTATCTGTACTTCCTCTTGTCTAACACATCCTGTACACCAGTAGATATTTCCCTATAAAGATCCACCAGATAGTGAGATAGAACATGGAGAAACTAATCACTGGACACAGGTTGGATTGCTGTTCTGTTACATCAGTATGCTAATATCAAAGACATGTATGTTAGGGTTAATACTACCGTCAGTGCTGGAGTTGGTCCCCGGGCGCTGCACTGCGGTTGTATAGGACGGGTCAAATGCAGAGGACAAATTTCGTTTCAATGTATGTGAGTGCTGAGAGATAAGTAAGCAAAACAGACTCATCCCTTTAACCCCCAGCTCAGTTGTATACCCTTTTGTACCTGGATTATTTTTACCACATGCATGATGCATGTATATGTATATTACATGCATATTCGTGTAGCTGTTTAAACAATGAGCAATCTGTAAGAGTTTAGTTTCTACCATCCTGCAAGCAGAGCAGTGGGTAGTAAAGAGATTTATTTATTTATAGGTAACTTTCATAAATATATATAAAATATATAGCCTTCGTTTTCCATGCACAAGCAATTTTTAAGCATAACAAAACTAGAAAAGTATTGCTTGGCACATTGCCTTTATTTTATAGAGACAGTAGAGAGTACAGAGTATTTATGCAGGGGGGTGGCAGGCAACAAAGGTTCCCAGCCAGAGTCGAACTGGGGACGCTGCACTCGGCTATTAGATGCCTCATAAGAGTATTTCAACATATATATATTCACAATTTATATAGTGCAACATAGTGCAAAGTATACAGCTTCAATATAGAGTTTGACACTTATATACACACAGTTACAGTTTTAAAAAGTTGGCACTGCTGTACACTGTTATGTGACTTATAAAATCCAGGTTATATCAATACAAACGGTGCAGCATAATCCATATCTTGGTGTTTGTACCGGTGTGTCCTTTATACAGGTTAAGCTGCCAACTCCTACTGTAAAACCATTGTACACGGTGAACGATGTGATTCTGATATAACTCGGACTAGTACAGTCTGTTAATCTATTCAGAGAGAGACTGCAGTGTCCTCATACTACAAGTCAAGTACATGATCAGATATGCTTTTGTAAATGCTTTTCATTTAAACTGACCTGCTGGTCTGAGACTGACCTGCTGGTCTGAGTTGATGAAAAACAATAATAATAATTGGTGTGCGGAGGTACTGTACGGCACAGCACAGCACGGTGGATGAAACCAAAGTACTTTTCCTCCTCCCAGATGGTCCGTTCAGCCTTTTAATAATGAAATCTGCTTTTGTGTTATTTAAAAAATTACAATAACCTTTCTGCTAATCCCCCCGATTTACGACCCCGTACACCTGGATTTCTGCGCTGTACGTACGTCCGAAATCCCCCTCGGCTCTTGATAACATATTAGGATTATATCTCGGATATGGTTCTTTAATAAATAGTTTAGATAAGCATATCTGTTTAATTTTATCCACCCGCCCCCCTCCCTGCATGCAGGATTACAGTGAAAGGGTTGGTTTTTATTGAGCGCGTGTACTGCAGTCCACGGACAGATCATGCAAACATCTGTACAACAATTCATCAGAAAGAATTATGTATGGCAGACTGGAGGGCTCTAAGCTGTGTGTATTTCAACATCCCAGTGTCCTCGATGACTGAGGCAGATCATAAATAATGGAAGCAGAGTTAATTGGTTTATGCTATGAGCATGTGTTATATATATTGATGGCATACCGTCGGTGTGCTGTTGCTCTGTGCTGGACCAGACACGTATACTGTGGCTTCCGATTTGATGAATGATCTCCATCTCTTGGTTGGATTTATAAGGTTTAGGTTCAGCTTATATGGTATTTATGCATAAAAATGATGATGAGACAGCTGTTCAAGTGGCTACTGGAAAAGTAACAAAGACGACAACGAAAAAAAAGCAAAACGTCAAACAAATTTAGGAGAAATTTCCAACAGAATTTACTTACAATGTGGCCAAAAGTGATGGAAGATCTTAAAGGGGACCTGTGAGCAAAAAGTACCGGCTTCAGACTGCTCTGAACGCTCGGTTTCCAACGTTTTTTTCTACTTTCAGCCCGAGCTGATGTCACTGCTCTGCCCTACTAACATTATAGTGTTTTTCTATTGTTTTGGGGGGTAGTCACGCTGAGCCATTACTTGAGTCCAGCTGGCACGCTGTGAGTGTTTTTCCATCACACAGCAGAGCAAAGTAAGATAAGTTGTTTACCTGTCGGAGGAGTGCTGGTTGTCTGGAGCTCTTCATCAAACATCATCATCACTGTGGCTGTTTCTGCTTGTGCTAGTCCTCCCTGCATCATTTCTAACTCATCCGCTCAACAAATAGCTCTATATGTTGTTGTTTCGACTGGTTTTTAGCACTGCTAACGAAGCTCTGCTAATTTGGTGAGGAACACCTTTCATTTCCTGTAAATTCTTCACAATAAAAGTCTCCTGTTAGTCATTTTAGATTCTCTGCTTAACCTTCATCTGACGCTGATCCTATTTTAGCAACTAAAAACAAGTACATGGGCAGCCCAAGCCTTTGTGTGACCCTAAGCAGAATTTGTTTTACCCCACACAATCAGAAGCACACGTTGAAGAGCAACAACCAAACCAGCATCTAACGGGTTCAAAGTGACATCTGCAGGTATTTTTACATGCCGTTTCATGTGCTGCAGCTGAGCAGCTAATTAGCATCTAGCTGCTAACTTACGTTAGCGATGCACAATTGGGCATTGAATATTCTATATTTTTAAACATTGGACATCTTGAATGTTGTTTTTATTTGGGAAAAGTTCCATGCTGTAAGTGGTTTACAGAATATATGGAAAACAAAGTTTTATTTGTGTCCCCTCCTCCCTTTTTTTTATTTTGCTGACCCAAAAAATGATCCGATCCGTGACTCAAATCCGTGATACGATCCGAATCCTGAGTTTTGTGATCCGTTGCATCCCTAACATTTATCTAGTACCAGGTTAGGGAAAGATTGTGGTTTTTAAAATAATAACCACTAACATTTTTGCCCCCAAATTTATTTTTTTTAAACAAGCATAAACCACTTAAAAATCTTTTTTGACAACTTTATCAATTTATCACAATTTTTACACATTTTATTTGGATATTAATTTAGAATTTAATTTGGATCTGTCCAATATACCCATTTCTCTGACATTTTTTATTATACATATTGGTTCATTTTAAAACCCCTGCAGGAAACACATATGGGTGAGAATATTTTTCCCCAGAAAAGTTGCTCTCAGCACAAAGTGTATAAAGACAGCAGATGTAGACTGTATCTCATATAAAGGCTTTGGATGTAATCATTTGTTTTTTTAAGGTATCAGTGACAGAAAGCAACAAAAAGGTCATTTATTTATGTTGAAATACTGCAGATTATTACCTTCAAATACACAGAACCACTCTGTTTATGGTCAAACTGAAAAAAAAAAAAAAAAAAAAAAAAAGTGTGACAGACTTTTAAATTATGCATGCTGCACTTGACCATGAGGTCTGAATTTTCTAAGCCAAACACCCCACTCTCTGTGGGTCGTGAACCCCCCCACCCCCACCCCCACCCCCTGCTTTTGTATTTTACCTTGCGTGCTGGGGTAAATACCTCAGCACCTGCATGTTGCACTGATTTCACCCAGCCCCGGCAGATGGTCCTCACCCTTCACTGAACACACAACTCCAGCACCTGGGACGCTGGGGAAATCCTTCCGTGCTCCTGCCACTCTTATCAGAGCGCACATGCACATATTATAAACACAGATGCAATGTCATGTGTGCTGGCATGCGCGTCCGCATGCACAGGCAAACGTAAACGCAACGACGAGTGGGTGTGAAGACGCAAACAGGCAAATGCTTCTTGTTTCCACATATAAACATAAATTCATTCATGTGAGGATAAAAAATTGTAACAAAATAGAGAAAATAAATGTAGAGAGGAGGTTTATAGTGTCTCAGCTTCATGGTTCAAGTACAAGACATCATAACAGGAAATGATTTTACACACTCATTAATACACAAACACACATCTTCTGTAATTGAGAAAACAAGTGCAGGTGCTAACTCAAGAATCACAGAATCACAAATGTGCACAGAAGGTTTTGTTCTTCCACAGTACAGTTGAAAATGTGCCAAAAATGTCACTTTATAATTAAGACAAACACACAAAGATACATGTTTCATTTAACCAACTAATTCTTTAACTAGAGGAGTAAAACAAAATGTGTTTTTATATTATAAAAATCAAAGCCTGTTTGCCTCATTAATATTGTTCTGTAGCTTTTCTCTTAATATGCATTATGGTCTCTGTGCCCACCTTCTGTACGCCTTTTCTATTTTAATACAATAAATGGCCAAAAATATATGGGCACCCAAACATTACATCCATATGTGATTGCTGAATGTCTCATTCCTTTCCAAAAGATTTCCCAACTTTGATTCAAGGATTTGCTTCCATTCAGCAACAAGAGCATCAGCTACGTTGGGCGATAAGGCCTAGCTCGCAGTCGGTGGTCCGGTTGATCCTAAAGGTGTTGGATGGAGTTGAGGTCAGGTGTCTGTGCAGGTCAGTCTTCTACAGCAAACTGGGAAAATCATTTCATTATGGACCTGGCTTTTGTGTACTGGGGTATTGGGGTTGGAAGAACACTACTGTATAAAATAATATGAATATGATGATGATGGTGTAGCATTGAGGTTTCCTTTCATTGAGACTAAGGGGCCAAACACAAACCATGAAAAACAGCCCCAGACCAAGAGGTGTCCACACACTTTTGGCCCCATATGAAGTCTATCTTAAGTATTGTTTACTAATGTGCAATAATGCTGTTGTGTGTTTGTGTTTTTAATATGTTTCTCTAAATTTTTGCAGCTGGACCGAGACTGACACAAATAATTTTTCTAAATTACCTCTAAGTTCTTAGTTTTACAGTCGCTTTTTACATGTTATTACTTATAATTCTGTTACCATTTTTTCTTTTCCTTTTTAAATTTTAACGTTGACATATTGTATTACTTCACTCTGTTGTTGTGTTGTAAAGCATTTTGTAATCTCTGTTAAGAAAAGTGCTATTAAAATAAATTACTATTACAACAATTTATTGCTACATTTGTAAAATACAATATTACATGCACAACATTAAAGTTAAATACCACACAAACACACTCCCACCCATACACAGCACACACACATACACACACTAGCCAGCAGCTGAGCTCCAGAGATGCAGACTGTAAAAAATGCTGATGTTGTCCCCTCACAGAAAATCACACAGTAAACAAGCAGCCGTGCTCAGATTCGTTGTGATGAGGAGGAGCTGTTCCTTCTTTGAGCTTAATGTGAAAATATTCCCCACAACCCCATGACTGCGTGCCTGGACGGACGCGACCGGAGGCACAATGTATAGACAAATAAACGCCTTATGGCGACTGTTGCTCTGCTCCTTGCTGATTTAATTAAAGAAGCCTTCTGTGCTAGCAGTGCAGCACAAAGGAATGTTAATGATGGAATTAATGGCTGCTGTTTTCCTACACTGAGCTCTGCACCATCCACACGTTGTCCGACAAGTATCCCTGAGCTGAATTACAGGCCTGGTTGAGCTACTTCATATGGACACAGACTTCACTTTTCATATCTGCACTGTCAAAGTGAGCAGCAGCGAATGCCTTTTGTTTTTAGCGTTAATTAAAATCTCTGCAACGCTAATGTGATGTATCATTTCAACCAAAGTCAGACTGTTGGGATGAATTTAACAGGCTGAATATAAACAGCTTTTGTCAAGTGGAGGGTTAGTGGAAGGAAGGCTTCCTCTGGGTTTGAGGCTATCATTATCTTGCAGATTTAAGGCGTTGGTTGTTCAGCCGATGCTTCTCTCTAGAGAAACAGTGCAACCAAATAAGGAAAAAGTCAAAGAGAAAAAAAGTCAAAAAGTCAAGATCATGGATGATAAAGGAACCAACAAGCAGCATGCAACAGCAAGAAAAGTTCAGCCAAAACCATTTTCATCACAAAAAGGTTTTGAACCAGTATCTGAAAGATGTCAGTCCTGCTTTCTACCAGCAGCTTTTAGCTTTGTCCATGTACAGTCTTGCTTAAGGCTGAAACATGCTTCTCTGGGCTGCATGTAGGTTAACATGTTCATGCACTTTTATTCTTCTATGTACAACTTTTATAATGTTTTTTCTCTTCTCTGTTTGTTTATGTGTAGGTTTGCAGAAACTTTTACGTTTCTGTGCAGTATCTTTAGCAGAGGTATAACCCATCCAGCTTCCAGACTTTGTTTGTTGATGCTTTCCAAATCTTATATAACCATTATGCTTTATGTAGGCATTTTCTGATCTGCCTCCTCTTTGGTTAAGGTTTAGTTAAGTTTAGGCAACTAAAATTGCTTTCTAGGAAGAACTGTTTTTTTGTTTTTTGTTTT
Organism: Thunnus albacares; assembly: GCF_914725855.1. Classification (NCBI taxonomy): domain Eukaryota; kingdom Metazoa; phylum Chordata; class Actinopteri; order Scombriformes; family Scombridae; genus Thunnus; species Thunnus albacares. Next base: position 34,878,258 of record NC_058107.1, on the reverse strand, counting down.
TTTTCTTTAAAACTACATTGGTAAAGTTTGGGAAAGATCATGGTTGTTAAAGTCCAATACTTTGCTCACTCATCCATCCACCCAAACCTCCTCTTTATGATGTTCTGTGGCACCAAATAAACTATTTCTGCGTTTGCTTCCCAGTCATTATTTGAAAATATAAAAACACAACCAAAGCTGAGAACAGTCTTGATTGAAAATGTGTCACCAAAAATTCTTAACCAATGCAAGTGCAGCAGTGAGAGCGACACTATAGCAGGTAAAAGACTGGTTCTGTCTTCTTTTTAAGTTTTATGCTCAGTCTATGATATCAAACCTTTGAGGAACTTAGTTTTTGTACAGGATGTAACAACCATGCTATGACTTTAGAGCGCCCCATATCATTTGTGTTTGCATTCTTACGTAGGGTGTTTTAGTCTTAAAAAACAGTTTACCTAATCTCCACTGGCAGACTTTTTCACTTGGTAGTGAATAAATTTTTATGATTCATAGACTGGTTATTAGGGCTGTGCCCGAATACAAATACATTATTTAGCAAAGCACAAATAGTGGGTTTTTGAAGAATGTTTGTGTCATACAGATATTTTAAAATTTATTTGCTTTTGGGAAGAAAAAAAAAACAAATTTCAAATGCCAGCATGCAGGTCTTTTACATCGCTATCTCAGTCTCTCTCCTCTGCTCCGCTGTTACGTCCATCAGCAGATCTCAACAAGGGGAGTCACATCCACCTGCTACATGACGCACATTTCCTAATTTGGACATCATTCCTGGAGTCGGGGGGTGTTCCCCAGAGATAAAGCTGAGCTACTGACATATGCAAAGTGAGTTCCCCTTCTCCTTTCCACAAAGTTAGGTTGTAAAAAATAATAATGATTATATGATAGATTGATAATAAAAAATACAAATACAAATAATTTTGCTGCCTCAACAAATACAAATACAAATACTGGGCTCTCCACACATCACTACTGGTTATGATTTCTTGAAGAATGTTTGTGGATTGTGTGTAAATAATGGTGATTTCTCAACATGAATACATCATTTGAGTAACCAACCAGGCCTGGAACTTCCATCCAAATTGTCATTTGGAGCCATTTTCCCTTTAATCTGATAAGTGTGTTTAACCTTGGCCTGTCTGAAATATTTATACACAAAGTGCTGCAGAACTTCCCTTCAGTACAGGTATCATTTTTGTTCAACCTTTCTGAATATTAATGAAAAACTTCCCACAATGTTTATTCAAGAACTTAAATGAATCAGGAGCAATAAATCACGCCCACGTGTCTGAAGCCCCCGGACACAGTCAAGGGAACCGGGTGATAAATCACTGAAAGAAAAGGTAATGTGGCCTTATACTTCAAAGTTTAATCGTCATGCAAAGAATCACTCTCTCCTCACGGACGACAGAGTCAAAGATACTTTGAGGTCCAGACCTTCACTCCTGTCCCGCATCAATCAGAACTGGGCGTTTTTTAATTTTCTGACTGTAAGATCTCTCCGCCGCTTGAGATATTAAGGGTCAAGTTATTTTTTGACATTAGTTTGACTCTTAGTAAAGCAGCTGTTTCATGCGGAGCTCAACATTACAGTGTTATGAAGACTACTTTATAGTGTTTCATGTCCTGAATGTGATCTGAAAAGGTCAAGAGTCCTTTATATAAATGCTATAAATACTACACTGTAAATGGAGAAAGATATGTCTTCATTCTCACATTTATTTCATTACTTTTTTGTTCACTCCTTCCTACACTGGAACTCTGGACCTCTCTCTTCAATTATTTTGAATTTTCCAGAAAGTTTAAAGGTATAATATGTAATTATTCCGCATTAAAATGTCTAAAAACAACTAGACTTATGTTATTTATTTTGTTGAGTTGTGTACTTACATTATCCCAAATGTTTCCAACAATTTTCAAGCCCAGAGAAATCTGTAATTTAATCAAAATAACGGACCGTTTCATTTGGTCGCATGTCAATGGCGTCATACCTCCTCTACCAAAGAGTAAACACGCACAAGATGCATACAGCGGTGCTGTGTTTGTCCGCTACAATGGCGTCTACCAAAGAGTAACTTACACACATACAAGATAATACATCGGCGTTGTGGTTGTTCCACAGAAACTGTTAGAAATTGACTTTTATTCAGTTTTAAGCCACATGTTCGTGATAAATTTTGGTCATTTTTAACTATATCTTTTAGCCAGAAGAAGGACTTCATTGGACGTCTGGATCTTAAGTTATCAGAGAAATAAACTGGACATCGTCGGAGAAATATTGATTTTTTAGGTGAAACAGCTTTAATTAGTATTTTTAACTTACCAAAGCAGCTGTTTCATGCGGAGCTCGACACTACAGTGTTACAAAGACTGCTTTATAGTGTTTCATGTCCTGAATGTGATCTGAAAAGGTCAAGGGTCCTTTATATAAACGCTATAAATACTACACTGTAAATGGAGAAAGATATGTCTTCATTCTCACATTTATTTCATTACTTTTTTGTTCACTCCTTCCTAAACTGGAACTCTGGACCTCTCTCCTCAATTATTTTGAATTTTCTGGAAAATGTAAGTTTTGATATGTCATTGGTCTGTTGTAGAAACACACAGCTGTAGTTTTACATAAAAATCCTTCCTCATGCTATGATTACAGCATATGGCTTAAGAATTACACATCTCTAATGTCATACAAGCATTGACATACTTAATCTGACAGTAACCTTATTTCTTTTGAGGGGTACAAGATTGTAAAATTGGTCTCAATGCATTATTTGTTTTTTTTTTGTTACCTCTGTATTTTTGTACTGTTTTCTTCTGTGTAAATGACTCTTTGCTTTTTGCTCTCTGTTGTCTGGTTCATGTGTGTCTAAAATCTTGCTGTGGGTCTCTTTGTCTCTCCAGCACAGCTAGTGGTTCTACCCTTCTCTACTCTTCTCCTCAGTTCCCCTTTAAATTCAATATTAAAATGTGATCTTCATTGACTTTTGACCTTCCCTCTGGAAGCTCGTCATCTAAAAAGTCTGAAATCTGTTCTGTGTAATATCTGTCCAATGTGGTATTTAGATTGGATTATCTGGTCCTCCATGCATCCATTCATGATGATTCTTTTTTTTAATGTTTGGAAGGCCACAGTCACTGCACTGATGGAATTTAATTTGTATGTAACGAGAGGAAAAAGAAGAAATTTCTTAATCCAACCTGACACCTCACTGTAGCAGGTCACTGAAGGTCCTGAAAGGTCAACATTTAATTTCTACAACAAAGAAAAAGCCCAAAGCAACCTCTTTATGAACAGACATTCAGGTTAACAGGGTGCTTTGGCAAAATTGATTATAGTACTTTAACTCAAAGGTTGCCAATTTAATCCCTTTACAAGCCAGAATCTGTTTCTTAGACGTGTCAAAGCGTCCTCAAGGAAGACAATAAAACCCTGACCTTCTAATATCACTTTTTAAAAGCAGAGATGAAGATTAAACTGCCTTTAAATAAAGATAAAGTACAAGAAACAGATAATCTAAGTTAAAGCATAAAGGGTAGATCAATAGCGTAAAACAATAAAACATTAAACCTGCATTAATTGATTTTTCTTCTACTTGGAGGCAGCGGAAACAGGTTATGAAGTCAACATTGACATCCATCCATCCGTCTGTCCACCTGGTGAATGTAAGTCCAATATTCACTCTCTTTTAGCTCTGTTTTTGCTCTCCACCAACTCCTGAGGGAAATATCTGGCTCTTTAGCTGCTAAATGCTCCACTATGTTCACTAGCTAGTGTACAGTGGTGCTTTTAGAGCTTCATCTCTGAAAACAGCTGCCTGTTGCGGCTGAAAATGACGCTACGAGAGCGCTGAGAGTGAAGCAAAACATTAAAGTTGCAGCCGGACGGATAAACAATGAGCTGTCAAGCTGATAATTATCTGTAGGTTCATCGCTACAAGTGACACCTCTGACATTTCATATATTGTTATTGTAAAAACACTGATTATAGCCATTTTAAAAGCACATACAAAGCTAACAATGTATGAGGCTAACAGTTAGCCTTAAAAATAACAAAGTGACAAATTAATGTTAATGCTCTTCTTGGTAATACTGCTTTAAATACAAGAATGTATGGTTTGATATACAGTGTGACGTACAGTATGTTATAATACTGTCATAAAAATGCAGATTAACCCCTAAAAGGCGAGTCAAATAGTTTCCAAAATGACGTTTCCAACAAAGTAATGATGCAGTCCCTACTAGCAAATTACTTAGACCTCTACATGTATAAATGAAATATGCTAAAGAAGCTATTTTACTTAGCATTATTTTGCTTCCCCAGTCAATTTTTTTTAAAGATTTGACTGGTCTCTTTTACTAAAGAGTCTGGTGCCCAGTTGCATTAACCCCAGATGAACCGGATAACATTCATTATCACACACTCCTGGTCTGTCTGACGCTCTGGCTGCTACATCTGCTTAACACCACCTCTTAAAACTATTCTTTATAGACTCGTCTTTTATGTAATGACCTTTTGTTTGACAGATTTGTTTTGTTTTTGACCTCCCTTTTTATGACTCTGCCTTGTTTATATATTCCCCATCGTTGATTTTATGTTTTTGAATAATTATAGCCATACTTCTTCTTCTTCTTCTTCTTCTTCTGCTTCTTCTTACTATTATTACAGACTGTTTACAGCAAAGAAGCTACAGATGGGAACGGGGACATCGAGTGAAAAACAAAGAATAACAAGAGCAGTGTTAGCAGGTTAGTGGATAATATCTCAAAGTCCACGTTTGTTTCACACTCACATTGTGTGTTACCCTACACATGACTCAGTGACACTTTAGGACTCAGTGAAAGTTTTCTTGGATCTCTGCATCCTTGTACTTTACATGCTTTTTTTTTGGCATATTTCTCTGCACCCTAAAGATTAACCAAAGACATCTGTGCTGAAGTCCTGATCCCCTTGATGATGATGACGACGATTTTTGGGAACCGATAGATTAAAACCCCTAAGCTATTGACCCATAACTAAAGTGATGTTTGAGCTCATAATCTTTTCATCTAGCCGTAAGTGAAACCCGCTTTGTTGGATTTTAGACTGTCACCAGACAATAGGGAGGATCATTTTAACATGGCTCCATGCTGAGCAGGTGGGAGGGTGGGGGAGACAGAGAAATGGGGAAGTGGAGAGGGTTGGGGGGGAGAAGCAATAGAGACCAATATTCAGCAAATTGTATCTATTAGTGTTGGCATGTTTTATGCGTCACTGAAGTATTAACAGTACTTCCATCAAAACAAACCAAGTAAATCGCATCTCATTTAAAATGTTCCCCACAAAACGCGAGCCGCCGAGAAGCGACGTCAAAACATCCTCTCGGGCTTTTTTCTCCATTGTGTCTGGCAACGCCACTGTTCCGATACAGCGATGCAGAAAGGAGGATGCACTTGGGATCCAGGCAATTTCATTACACCGAGTCAAGCTGTTTCAGTTCAGGATCCAGGCCTTTGTGCCGGTTGCCCAGGACTGAGAACTGGAAACATGGCACAAACAACATTATGTGTTATAGCAACTTCGCGCCGGGGCCTTGTGATATGTCCATCTGCCGTGACTAGTGTTGCAGATCGCGCTGATGTCCCTGCCTCCCTGCTTGTGTTCCCTCGCCTCCTCTCACTGAAGCTCTCCAGGCTGCATGACCGCTCAGCCATAGTTGCCCTCAGTGAAAACTACTTTTGTTATGTATATATATATATATATATATATTTAAAAAAAAGGTTTTCTCAGTGCTTTTATGGTTTTGTGCAGGTGTAGGCTGGTAGTGTTTAGCCTCCAGTGTGCTTTATGGCTGCGTTCTTGCATGATAATATCAGTAATTACTGATATGGCATACTGTATTGCATCTGTTTACACTAATGTATGTGATATTACATGCAGGTATAGATGAGGCCATTGCAGAAGTTGGTGCATTGTTGTTTTTTTGAGAGAATTTTGAGTTTTGTTCATGTTTAGCTGTCAGAAATTACAAAAAATGTTTATAGAAGTAAAAAAGAAAACATTGATAAGTAGCTATGTAGCTGAGGTTATTCGTCTGTCACTCAGCTTTATCAGTCTGGTATTTCTAAAATGATTTGCAACTTCTTTAGAGTATCTTTTAAAAAGTTTTGTCTACTGTTTAAAACGATAAAGATAGAGTGCTTCAAAACATGACCCATTATCTCAATTTTCAACAACAATTACGGCGTTAATACAAAACGCACAGAGCACAATATCTACATCAGCTATCACCATGCGATCCAAAGTCTGCGTACGACAATCTGTCCCGCCTCTCGAGCTGTTGCCAAAAAAAAAAAAAAAAAAATCTTCAGCTCAACACCTTCCGACTACACTTTGATCTGATTTCATGTTGTTCCCAAAGATTACAACACCAAAGACTACAAAGAGCATATTGAGATACTTTAAAAGAGGTGTCTTACAGATGCCTGATCCCTAAATCCTTAAAAAAATGAGGTGATGCTTAATTCATATCATCCATGTATTAGTGTTTTTTTGGGATGGGAGGGGCGGGGCGGGCGGTGGTGTGATTGAGTTTTTCAGGGCTAAGCTCATGCTGAGACACGTTTTCATCTTGCGGATTATTATTTCTTGGGGACGGAAGTTTGTAGGCGGATGATATTTTGACATATAAATAAACACATGTCATCGAGTATAATGGGGGGGGGGGGTAAGGGGGTCAGGGTTTGGGGGAGTCGTAGGGGCGGAGTGAGGGGGAAGAGCCTCCAGCTATCCGCAAAAAGCTGATTATGAAGTTTTATGTCTATATTAATCAAGGCAGAATTATATGAAAATCTCAGCCTATGTTCTGGTGATCATTTCTAATCAGATAAGGTGCATCTTAGAGTTGGAGGGTTATCTACAGTATGGTGGCATATGGTGGTGAGGGGATGTTCTGGCTGAGTGAATACAATGCTATGTTATGATATCAGTGTTGGTTTTGTCTTATGGTTTGGTTGATACAGTCCCAGCTACTGTAAACCTTCCCCCCCTTCACATGTTAATACTTCAGATAATCCTCCTTTTCATATGACACAGCAGAACCCAATTAGTATAACAAGAAACCCTGAATGGTTATCTGAAGCTTTCTTGTACTCTAATAACTGAAACGAGAGACGTAATCTACAAGTAATTCCTTTTAGGGAAGGAGACAAAAAAGCAGTAATAAAACTGTGAATCACTACTAATTAGCTTCTATACTAAGAAATTAAGAAAGTGTCTATTTTGGTTTCTGCTCTTCTAACAATTACGTCAAAAAGTAGAAAGAACAGAGACATTAAAATCATTCATGTGCCCCTGGTCAATCATTAACCTCAGTGGTGTATTATATTTTAATGTCATTTAACATTCATGGCAAGCTGGCAATAGGAAATTTGACATTTTAGTGAAATAAAATGTTATGCTTTGTGATATGGTTTCTTTAATCATAAGTTTTAAACAATCTAATATAATCAAATTGGTGTACTCAGTATATCTAGGAAATGTAAATTTGTGATTCTAGCTTATGTGTGATATTGGATTTCAATGCATTAAAAATATGTATATGGTGTATATGGTAAAATGTTGTGTGAAACATAACCATACACAAATTTACTTTAACCCAGAAGAACCCATGGTAACACAGGTGTCACTAACCCTTTCAGTGTTCTGGAAAATTCCTTATACAGCTTTATCCTTGATTTTAACTCATGAAGTCTGTAAGTGCTAAGCTTTTTTTGTTACTAAAGGTAAGTTTCAACCCATTTAACATTTCTGATGCTTTAATAAGATGTCCTGTATTACATTTAACCTGTTCTGACCACATTTCTTGAACAAATTGATATAAAACAAGTTAACAAGGTTATGACATATATGTTACATTACAGATCTTTGACACTGAAGGTAGAATTTCAAAATAAAAATTCCGAAATGTGTATTTTGTGGTCCATTTGGTCTGTTTTATATTCCCCATAATTTTCCTTTAAGGAGAAATGGGTTCTTATGGGTTAATAGCACCGTGAGGCACAACCCCAAAAGTAATGACAAGCTAATCTACAGTGTCTGAAAACAAAGAGAGTCAAGCATCTGTAAAAATGTATGGTCTTGCTTGCTGATATTCTACCACACAGATGGAAAAACAAAAACTCACCAGAACATGAATCAACACACAAGTTTGTACTTTGTAATGCTGGATTTAATTAGCTAAAACCAGACTTAATAATAGGATACTGAAGGATGACAGTTCTAGTCACTGATAGCACTCAAAAGAAATTTCTAAATGTCCATTGAATATACCAGAATAAAGTAATTCTAAAGTGCTGCTGGTTCTTATGTTACTATAATGGGAAATTTCCCAACACCAAACTGACTAAAGATACGTCTTTATGGTATTATAACAGCAGCAGGTAACCTCCTACCATCAGACTGTCAGGTAATAACCACTGTGTTCCTCTACCCAACTTTGACTCTAATGTATCTCCAATGTCATCAATGGATGGAGCTCATTTCTACTTTATGTTGGGAGTAAGAGAGGAGAGAGGCACATTTCATTCGCTGCTGTAATGACATAAACATCAATCTGTCTGAACTGCTGCTTAAATGACTGTGTAACCTTTACAGCACTGTTAAAGAAAGATGTATAATTTCTGCATTAAAAAAAAAAAAAGAGAGAGAAGCCGAGGTAATAAAAAGAGGAGTCTAGCTGATGCACTTTACTGGACTTGCAGTGTTTTTTATGCCCAGTCAAAAAGTCGCGCCCTGGGAGTCACTTTGTAAAAGACTCACTGATATTTCCTGCTTTTAACACAGCACATTAAGATATTCACAGAATTTTTTAACAGATTTAAAAATTGCTGGGAACAACAACAGATTGAGAGCCATAAAAAGTAGAATAAAGCCTTTATTACCCACTGACATTCCCCACATAATGGAAATATTTTACAATGCCTCCCATTTATGGACCTCTACCAACTATAAATTATATTATGCAAGAAACATCATCGTGACTGGTGGCATTAACTACCTTATATTAAATAGGTTTCCACAGGGAAGGATTGACTTGCTATATGTAGCCTGGAACAAAATTCAATCTGCCGCCATGTTTAATGCCACATTTTTTTATTATCTCACAAGCATATGTTGGAATGGCTACAGATGATGAAGCTAGCTGCTGGGCAAAGTGATCATCCGTGCTATTTTTTTTTTTTTTCCTTTTTCTAAGCTCTCTTAATAACAGTATCCGGCAAACTGTTTGTGACCTTTGTCAAGGTTTTGCTGGAAACACAGAGGCTAGCAGCAGCAACTGTGCTAGCCCGCGGCATGTGTGAATATGCAGAGCTCCCCCCTGTTTTTGTTTTTTTTTTGCAAGGTTTCAACATGAAAACGTGAAATTGTTTGGAAACCTTTTGCCTCGCAGGGCCTTCATGGAGAGAAGCCACATAGAGCTGAGCTCTGCAAGAATGTTTGATGCGGCTTCCTTAGTTGAGCATATGCCACATTCTGTTTTAGGGAGGCTGTATTTGTGTGTAGTGGCCTTTTTTCACAGAGCTGCAACTCTTGGCCATGGGGAGGAGGAAGGGCTGGTCAGGGACAGCAGCTGTGCAGTCCTCTGTGAGCCACATGACATGCATGACCTGGCCCAAAACACAAGGTAAGCAGAAACATACCAACAATGCTGCCCTCTTTACCTCATGTCATGTACATTACAGGTTTGTGCCTCTTAAAACCTCCGTGTCAGTCATGTGGTTCCACTAGAAATGACACTCTAGGAGAAACATGTGGGTCAAAAGGGTCAAACACAAATGTATAAGCAGTTTAAACATACAGTAGCCAGGAGGAGGGAAGAGGCTTAATGGAGAGATCAAGAGAAAAGGCAGCAGCTCGCTAAGGAGGGAAGGAGTAAGTAGAAGGAGGAGGAGGGTGAAGGAGGGACGGGGGGGGGGGGGGGGGGGGCAGTTGGTAAGCATGGGCAGGGGTATGCTGGTGCATCTGCCCGCGGCGATGGTATTGACGGACATATTTCCCACAGCTCCGTGTCACGGCGGGATCATCGCACATGATTAAGGGGGGGATCAGCATGATCGGCTGTCGCTGATTTCGCTGACATCTGTCGGTGAGGTGATACAAGCTGTGACAAGGATTGCCCCAGACATGAAATCTTGAGCGGCTTTTGAGCCACGGTGGCCGAGGCTCCTTCTACTCTGAGCCGCAACGACAAAGTGTTTCCGTAACGCTGATTTACTTCTGGAATGAAATGAGAAAAGAACTCCCATCTGCTTGCACAAGTCTGAACACTTGTCCCAAAGACCTGGGAAAGCTCCTGTACTCAGTGGCACTTCAGGACATTCAGTACTTAAAAGAAAAGAAGTTTGGCAAATAACTGTATAAGAGACAGGTTATGTGCAGATGTCTTGTAACTCATTGATTACCATTTTGCAACAAGGCTATAAAATTGTCAATTCACCATTAATGTAGTTTCATAAAGTTACAGTTTTACAATGTATTACTTCTTACCTAGCTTAGCTAATTTGATTGTTTGAGCTTGGAAAAAGTATAAATAGGGGATCTCTGGCTTTACCAATATAAATAATAAAAAAATATTTACTTCACAAATTCATGGTAAGAATAGTTCTTCTAATCCCCCAAATGTCAACAAATCAATGATGATTGAAAAATTTGAAAAAATATTCTTGATTTTGGAGAGAAAGAAAGAAAAAGTGCCATCTCGTTGAAAGTGCCTTCAACCACATTTCCTGGTCTTCATCAGCAGATGGAGTTTGCTTGGTTGTCATGGTGATGGCTCAGTTGTCATCATGTGATTTATAGTACCCATACCCAGGTCACATGATGATGAACTGAGCCATCTCCATGACACCCTCCATAAACAGCCAATAAGTCCAGTAAGTGCACGTTTAGTTAAGTGTCTTTTTCTTATATTTCGTCAAAAATCAATGGTTGCCCCAAGAGAAATTAATTCTATTGAATGGAAAACAACCTTTCTGTTACAGACTCGACCAGTGAAAGTGATGCATAACAGCGAAAGCAATTTACACATAATCCACTGATTGAACGTCCTTTACTAAAACCAATATCTGTCCAGCTTCAAAAGATGGATTATTTATCTCGGGGTAAGTAATTGCACGGTTCATAACAATGAGATTCGGATTAAGGAATTCATTAAGGGTTTGAAGCGGAGCACAGCTTGTATACAATTACCTTTAAGTCCAGCCCAAGAGATAAAAATCATTTCCTCAATATGGAGCGCTGGAACCCGCTTTGATGTGACCCTCATCACGGCGGAGGCACAGAAAATGATCTCCCGGCTAAATCCTTTCTTCGTTTCATCTCAGAGATTCCAGGGAAATTTTTTAAACATATGGCTTAAATTGTTGGTAATAGCTTGGTAGCAAGTCATCTGGGGCAGGCAGCCTGAGCCCCTTTCTAATTTTTGATGCGAGCTATATCTTTGATTAAATGTCAGACTTTCATAGTCGCATATGCTGGAAGAAAATCCCTTATTTTCCTTGGAGGTCTCTCATTGGGCTGTTCCAAGAAAGAGAGATCCAAACTGTAAATCTGACGATGATGATGAAGACATCAAACATAATGCTGCCATTCCTGTAATGAATCTACCTTGGATGTTGAATTCAACATAAGCTCGTATCCCTGATTTAGATGAAAAAGTGCCATTGTACATTTAATGAAATGCCTCAAAACAATGAAGATGCCTTTACATGATTGTTTCCTAAGTACTGCTGTGAAGGGTTTTGTTGGGACTTTTTATGTCCAACCTAACAAGAATTAAAAACTGGAGAAAACTCGGATGGAAAATATGAAGAAGAAAACATTTTAAGGTAATGAATCCTGACCAATCACCAATTTTCAATCTACAAATCTGGCACAAACCATCCGTCTGCCTTTTTTATCGGTTTGAGGATTGACCGAGTATAACAATGAACCTGTATTATTAAGACTGTGAGATCTGCAGCATCAAACACCAAATCCAGTCATCTAGAAGTTCAGTGATTACAATTTACAAATTAATCTTTCCATTTAACAGCCCATTTGAACAAATAATGAAGATTTAATTAGCATACATGGTTAGACAACAAATGAGAAACAGTGTAACTGGAAGGTAGCATTGACAGTATTATTCCCTTAGAAAACATACATATTCTAAGGATTCAAGAAACCTTAAGAGTAAATTTGTATTTTCTGACATGTCTACAGTAATTAATGGTTGTAAAAAATGCAGATTTTTCACTGTGGTGTGTTGCTCAGTGAGAAATGCAAAGCTAGTTGTGAGACTGAAGGCTTGTTTGGGGTTGTTTATTGTGTATATGACCAGTCATTTACATGAATAATGTCACCCTGCTTTACCACCAGAAGTGTTTATGACAGATTAGAGGCCAGCATCCAACTGCATTTTCATTCCAGTTATTTTTGTTTTAATGCATGTGTGAATCAATTAATTTTGTCATAAAAGGCCACCATAAACTGTGTGCAGAAGTTAATGAGTCTGGCATTACCACATCATTACACCAGCTGGCATAATGGAGCATGTGTTGTTTGTCATAATATATGCTGCCATGCTTAACAGTCATAAATTGTTTGGATTGGTAAATTTTGTCTTTTGTTTGATGAAAAAGACAAAAAGTCTTGTGCACTGAGATGACAATACAAACAGCACGTAGTGTTTGCATACATATGTACATACAGGTGGCTTTAAAGCTGATGGGATTTATCAGTGTGATTTTCATATCAAAAGAAGCTAATAAACATCTCAGGGTTCTATGTCGACAGTATTTAAAATTTGCGGAGGTATTGAGGAGCCTCATTCCTCTTATAACAAGGGCTTTCTGAAGATGCACTACTTATTTTTTATTCTTAATTTTTTTTCCAACACACTGCTTTGAAACTTAAAGGGGATATATCATGCACATTTCCAGGTCTGTATTTATATTCTGGGACTTCACTGGAATATCTTTGCATGATTTACAGTTGAAAAAAACTCCTTATTTATCTTATACTGGGCCTTTACGCAGCCCCTCAGTTCAGCCTCTGTCTGAAACAGGCCTCCTGTCTCTCTAAGCCCCGCCTCCTGATGAGCACACTCTGATCTGATTGGCCAGCTTCCAGAAGATCCCCTTTGGCAGGCTTTCGGCGGCTACATAAACAAACAATAGTAGTTGGATTTAACTTCTTTTTACATCTGTGCATGTTCGAGCCTGAATCTGATCCAAAATATGTGAGTGGACGACGTAAACAACATGTGGAACAACCTTAGCAACAAAGGCTACCGAATGGACGGCCGTTTGTGGTCATGCACGAACAATCTGATGTCATCACAAGGAGGAAGTAAATGGATTAATGGTAAATGGACTGTACTTGTAAAGCACCTCTCAAAGCGCTTTTTACACTACGAGTCACATTCACCCATTCACACACATTCATATGCTAATGGCAGGGGCTACCATGCAAGGTCCCAACCTGCCAATCAGAGGGAATCTAGTCATTCACACACCAATTGCACAGCCATCAGGAGCAATTTGGGGTTCAGTATCTTGCCCAAGAACACTTCGACATGTGGACAGGAGGAGCCAGGAATCGAACCGCCAATCTTCCAATTAGTGGACAACCCGCTCTACTTCCTAAGCCAAGTAGAGATAACATTGCAAACGGAGAATTCAGAGCAGCTAAAGCCCTGGCTTTTGACTTGCAGGAAGCATTTTACATATGTTCACCTCAAGTTCTGGAACTTTGACCATCTTCTTTCTTTCATAGTACTTTATACTCAGCCCTAAAATGTCAATGGGCCCTCAGTAGGTCTTTACATTATGACATGTTCTGTGTGTCGTCATGGAAATGAATGAGCATGTGTAGGGAGCAATATTTGTGTGCTTTTATTCAATATGAATATTAAATCAAGTGACTCTGATGCAAAATTGTCACTTGTTTTGCTGAAACCCACTTTAAAATTTCACCCAACTATAGAGCTTTGCAGAGTTTTAATTGTTTTAATTCTCTGACTGCACATTGACTGTATGGTTGACTTTAATGGTTCTCATTAATACCCAATAGAAAAGCATCAGTAAAAATCAAGCTGACTGTATACACTACCTGCCAAACACCTGATGGCAGACAGATAATGTTAGTGATTATCTGGTGAACATGTAGCTGTTAAAGAGTCAGTAGGTGGAGATGAAACCAGAGCCAGACGGTGAATATTGCACTTTCATTCATCTGGTGGACAACAACATGACTCCGATGGGATGTTCATGTTGTCCTGTCGTTGCTAAAATGTTCCAACGTTGCTCAAAGTGTGCCTTATCTAGCATCACCTGCCTTTTATTTCAGCTTTTTTTTTTGCCAGAAATGACTTCTTTGGTATTCAGTCTAAGTAGAATCACATGAGGAAATATCTGAAAATAATCACCGCTGTAGACTGCAGTTCACCTTGTGTTCATTTGTTCCTCCAGCCGCTCCAAACAAAAGTAAGTTCTTGCTATTAACTTGTCAACATTTGTCTCCATATACTTTTTTTGGAAGGGTAGTTTCCTGTATTTTGTTCACATTATGTTTTCACTCCCAACACACAGTGCTCACACCTGTTAGGCCTGTGTAACATTTTTGTTGTTGTCTCGGTGCTATTATTCAGTGCAGCCTGTGTTAAACCGGTATTATTCTCACAAAATAAGACTGAACATAAGGATAAAATGCTCCAGAGTGCAAACAAATATCTTCAAACACCCAGTGTAAATGTGTCTATGTCTGACTGTGTGAACTGTTAAAGGTGGGCGATGCTGATAAACTACGCTGCCTGCACACTGACAATGTTACTATTCGTTCGGTCAACCTTCCCACAATAAACGCAGGTTAAAAAATGCATCACAGTGAGTGACTCTAATGCAGCACATGTTTCGTTCAGTCACAGGCCATACAAAATGTGCCTCCATCCATCCTCTCATAAGCAGTCTGCAGCACAGCGAGGGGGAGGAGCCCGGCCTGTCTCAAGGTCACCGGGCCCTTCACCACTGTGGCATGATGGGTAGCTTCTGCCCGTGCCAGCCAGCCAGTCAGCCAGGATCTGCCCGGGTTCGCCTGGCCAGCGTTACCTTGACTGAAAGGAGGGAGGAGGCCACCGGTGCCCCCCTGCCGCTTTGTAACTGGTACCAAATGGTGTCTCTCCTCTGGGGTCCTGACCCGCGAGCAGGCAGAGTCCCAGGACACCTCAGAGCCGAGCTGGAGGATGGGCAGACAGCTGTCTTCTGTCAGTGGGCCTGTGGACCTCGAAGATCATCTTTCTCAACACACACATAAAGTATAATTTCAGCAGGAAGAGACTTGGTGTAAAACCAGGATACAAAGAGCAGTACGAGTTTGGTTGACTTTGAAAAAAAAATATCACCCCTGTTATCAAGATAAACTTCTTATGCAGCTGACAATGTCCCAGTTCTATTTACGGTATTTCTTATGCACTTGTCTACTTCCTCTTACTTTATATATATTTTTAAAAAAACTGTCTAGAGCTCTTTCTCATTGCGCTTGTACCTGGTCAGTTACTTGAGTGTTTGTTCCCCGGCTCTTTTGGAGTCACTGTCCTCTAACGCTTGATTGTCTTGCATGGCTAAAGCATCTGCCAAATGACAAAATGCAAATGTAAATGTCATGCAAAATATATTCAACTTGGTTTCTAGTTTAGAAGATTTTTTAATTGCGACAAAGAGGGTTTTTGTGATCGATTTTTTTTAAAAACAAACTTGAAAACTCTGAGTACAAAGAAGGATATAACATTTTCTGGAAGGATATAACTGAAATTCTGAACTGAGAAGGGATTCCTACTCTACAGTGACCAGGGCTAAAATGTGCAGTCACTGGCTCAAGGGGCCAGATGTATAAATGATGCATTTGCACAAGAACCTTGCATTCATCATTTCCTAAACATAAATGTGTGGTGAGAATGTGGGCACCTCCTGCATACTGTATAATAGTAATGTTTAAGGATGCTTTGGAAAGAGCGTCATCATTGCAATTCAGTGAAATTGCACATTATTTTACTGTTCTTTCTTTTATTGAGCCTAGGAACAGAGGTAAGCTATTCACATGCAAATAACTGATAAAAGTCATAAAAGTTAATCTATGGCTAAATGTGGGAGTAGAAACATGTGTATGTCCAGCTTTATCAACCAGATGAAAAGAGCATGTATCCATATTTTTGCATTTGTGCATAAACTGAGAGTTTTTATGCATTTGGCCTGAGGAGTATGATATTCAGAAACAAAACTAAGAGTCTACAGTGGCTCTGTGAGGATGTACTTAGGCACAGCTGTGTTTTGCTTAGATAAATTTTAATGTCAGCATGCTACAATGCTAACAGTGGCAATGCTAACATGCTGATGTTTAGCAGGTAGTGTACAATGTCTACTATGTTCACTATCTTAGATTAGCATGTTAATTAGCACTAAACACAGAGAATGGTAAAGGATGACAGGAATGTCATTAGTTTTGCAGGTATTTTGTCTTAATCCAAGTTACTGGACAAATTGAAATTTCAGAGAAGTTGGAGGATCACTAAAGAGATTACAGTTGAGGGGGACACCAAATGTCCAAATGTCATGGCAATCCATCCAATATTTGTTGCGACATTTAACTCAAAACCACAAATATCATGGTTCTGTGAGAGTAAAAGTCAGAGGATCGCCAAAAGTCATTAGGATTCTTAGTCTGGAAACCATGAATGTTTGTACAAACATGTTCGGTTCAAAGCCATCAAGTAGATGTTGAGATATTTCACAGGATGATTAAAAACTTTGACTTTGATCATCAAAGTCATTAGGATTCATTCTATGGGCTCCATTCATATCTGTACCAAATTGCATGGCAATCCACCCTGTAGTTGTTGAGATATTTTAGTCTGGACTAAAGTGGTGGACCGACCAACATTGCCATCCCTAGAGTGGAGTAAAAGATTGAGAAATTGTTTCTGTAGAAGAGCAAGTATGCTCAATTGACTTTCCCTGGATAAGTAATGGTTAAAAATGTAATAATCATATTGAGCTCTTGGAGTCCAGGTAATCTCTTTAAATCTTTCTGCACAGTGAATATGAAAAACCTGAGTGAAACAACAGTAAATTCTCTTTTAATTCTCTCGAGGCTCTGATCTTTTTAAAGAATTTAAGAAATAATACAGAAGATAAATACAGTATTTGACTCCCGTGTTTCTGCCTCTGCCTCTGAAGCTGGTAGGCTTTGAGAAACAATGTTATATGGATCTTGATGGGGAGAAGCTGCATAATTAATTTGTATATTCTAGCATGACAGATGTTTGATTTTGGCCGTAAAAGTAATTAATAAGAGAGTGGAGGGAGAGGCAGATTGCTGGAAGATTATTTATGAAGACTCCTCACCGAGCAATTTGGAGGTGGGGGGGGGGGGTTAGAGGCTGTGTGTGTGTGTGTGTGTGTGTGTGTGCTGACTTAGCCTACTTTCGGAGACACATTTCAGACTCAAGACCAGTTGTGTTTGTGTGTGTGTGTGTGTGTGTGTGTGTGTGTATGTGTGTCGGGGGGTATCAGCCCTTGCTCATGCCCCAACATCACCTGCTCCCACGGCTGTCCCAGCTGTTAGTCTAGCTGCTTCCACTGTTGTCTCCAAGCATTTGTTTTAATGTCCCTCAAGGTAACAACTCAAATACATGCAGAGAAAAAAAAAAAAAAAAAAAGAACAAAACGATGCACCTGTGTTTTTCTAGAAATTTAATTTCACTTACAAAGACCACGCCAATTAAAATATGGATAGTTTTTTGGAAAATATGGATGGAGAGGAGCCAAGATTATGAAGAAGGGATGGATGAGGGTCCAGAGATGGAGGGATGGGGGAATGAAGGATGAGGGAAAAAAGGGTCAAGGATGGATGGATGGAGGGGTACGTCAATGAACCTGTGTCAGCTAGTGGCAGGAAAACAGGAGGGAACCAAGGGAGTAGAGACCGAGTGGGGGAGCCATCTCTTTACACAGTCTAATTAGATTGAGCCCCCAAAAAGGCTTCAAGTGGAAAGATACGTGTGGGTGTGTCTGACTACGTTCAGAACGTGCAACACAGAGCACAGGTGGGAGGTACGCGTTTGCGATGCAAATCTGTCACAGGTCATATGAGAACTGAGATGAAGGGGAAAGGAACATATGAGGTATGCCTAAACACTTTTTGTGCGGAAACAGGATGTGTTCAAGGTATGGTCTTTGTTCCTGAACCTAGTTATAAAACTTCATAACAACATGGAGCTTGATGATTGTCTCTCTTCTGATTGTTCCAGAGGGCAAACCAGAGCACCTGCCCAGAAGAAGGAGATGAGCAGAGAATTCACCTCAGACAGATGTTGACATCTGCCTGACAGACAGGTGGGAAGGAAAATATTCGTGGGGTTCTGGTGGTCTGGGAATATTGTCCAGGTACACATGTGACCAGCTGTCATCTTTGGTTAAGGGTGTGATAACACCTTAACTTGAACTACAGAAAAAGGGTAACTGTGATACATTTTTGAATTCAGTTTATTTTAGTTCACACTGTATAATTACAAACAAACCAGGGCTGTAAAAAGAAGTCTCATGGACAAGAAGGAAATCTATTGGCTGTTCAATCATGCATGACTATAATGTTATAACTTTATGTATGAATGACGGATTTTTCTGTACTCTTCTCATCTGGTATTCATGTCTTTAAAGAGCATCATAAAGACAGCTGAATTTGAGGATCAGTCCAGCCAATATTTGATTTTTTTATGTCCTTATGAAGCCTACTACTGTTTTCTTGGGGGAAGACTAAGACTCAGGTTTAAGGAATCTTAATGTCATTATAATGGTACATATTCCAAACATGCTTGATGACCCTCAGTTTAATTCACTTACTCTGTGTCTTTCAGGTATGTTGTGTCCCGCTACCGCACCTGTTTCTAATAGTAATACATTAATGGTTTAACATTTCTAATTTTTCATATATTAAATTGCACTTTATTTTAATGCTTATTTTTGCTTGGCTTTGTGTCTTTTGCAAACCTTTTGTAACTTGTTTTTTAAAATTGGCATACAAATCAACCAGTCAGGGTTTCCACCAGTGTATTGCAAGCCCAGTGGCCCACCGGGCTTGAGTTGTCCCCTCACCGGGCCTAAGCATTGGGGATTTTTTTGAAAAATGTATTTTATGATGTTTTCTAAACTGAAATGTGTTATACAAGTAGTGTAGCTCAGTGCTTAGCGAGTGTATGGTTGAGGTTGAGAGAGAGAGAGAGAGAGAGAGACTGTGTGTGTGTGTGACAGTGAGGCTGCAGCTACCGGAGCAACCCACCTACCATACGAGAGCAGAATGAGACAAGAGCCGGGGAAGACGTGAGAGCAGCTGCTCACTAACAGCTCCGTGTGTTTACAGCAGAGAGCAGGAGGGAGGACAGACGTCTCACCCTGCTGCGACTCTGCTGCTGCTGCGGACGCACGGAGCAGACACTTTCAGTTTGTAATTGTAGCGTCTGTCGTCCAACTAAGTATTGATAACATGCTTAGTATTTTACAAATCACTAGTAACACCTTTACACATGGCAACATGTTCAGCACCTCCCCCCAAGCAACTTTTCTAACCCTGAAAATCATCAAGATATTTCACAGTGAAGTGTTGGACAAACACACCAATGGACTGATGGACCAACCTGCAACAAGCTGCAAAAAAAGACCAATATGAAATGAAGCGGCACAACACTAGTAAAAAAGCATGCCTGAACTAACAGAAAGACAGACCGAGGAGGAGAAAGAAAATAATTAGACACGGCTCAGTGTTTTGCAACAGCAGGGACGGGGCAATTTATGCCTCAATCTAGGCACAAACTTCAGCTTTTCTTTTTTTCCCTTTTTATTACAGAGCTGTACGGCTTCAGAAGATAATAATGAACTGTAATGGATGCCAAACAGTGAGGACAGGGAGTGAATGTAATTTCCTCAATGAGGGCATAAATCTCACACGGAGACTGTTACTGGAAAGTCTTGTGGATATTCAAATCTGCTGCTTTGATTGAAGCAGTCACAGTACATCACAGGCCTTGTAACTCGACAGAAGGTTAGTGCAGGTGATCTGCCACAATGTGATCATTGCAGGCCTGGATGCTCTGTGTTATTAGTCAGCAATGATTAAAAAAACAAAGCTTTGATAGTGGAGCCCAGGAAAGGGGCGATTTAATCACCCCCCCCCCCCCTCCTTATGTAATGTATATACGTGGTTGTGACAACACAGGGGTCTTGTTTCATTTAGCTGTGAAGTCTATGGGCTTACATTAATTCAGACCATATCCAGGGCTGTGGATTATGGGAATTAAACATTATCTGAATAAGAATAAAGGTGGAAAGGAAGGCATGGACTGGACAGCTATGGAGAAATGAAGGTCTGACTGATGAAGTTTTATGGCTGAAACATGATGAGACCCTCTGGTGAACAGCTTCTTGTACTGGCTTCTGCAGTGGTTCTTAATCTTTTCTCATTCAAAAGTACTCAAAAACAAAGATGTAAACAGATGTAAATCCAAAAAAAAAAGTGAATTTTGGCAAGAACTTTTCCTTCTGCTCTCTAGATTTCGTTTCGGGAAGTTAAAATCTTATTTCTGAAGATTGTTGTGTTGAGTCACTAAACTGCTGTCGAATTCCTTGTATGTATAAATATACTTGGCCGATAAAGATGATTCTGAAAGGAAAATACTGCAAAGTTTTATTATTTTACCAAAAAAAAGGCATTTTAGGACCTAATACTTGCCACAAATCTCCAAAATCATCTTTAAAGCGACTATAATTATAACTTTATAATAATAACAATACCAAATTACAATGTGTAATGTCAGATCTGTCGCTCACAGTGATGAACCTGCAGAGAATTATCAGCGACTCTGCAGCTCCCCTCGGCTTTATGGAGCTTTACAGCGAGTTTCAGCTCATTGTTTAGCTGTCTGGCTGCAACTTTACTGTTTACTGACTCTGAGAAGTACTGCATGTGCACTGAAAAAGTGAAAAAGCAAATATCATATCAATTTGTTCACTATCAAGTATCACTAGTTTGACCTCGTCGAAGTTGTCAAATTAAACGTCCTTGATAATAAACTGGTGAGACTGCAGAATGGACAGGTAAGTTCAGCCGCTGGAAAGTGACATTCTGTGCGCATAATTGTGCAGATGTGTCTGATTAATGGGTAATGCATTTGAAATTAATTACACAGCAATAAATTAGTGCTCTAACACAAGACAAAGTGAATTGAATCTTTCTCTTTCTTGAAGGATAAATAGAGAGATGAAATATAATGAAGAAATAGGGAAAGTGATCATAAAGAAATACATTTGCATACTAATTAAAGCAGCGTAATAATCTCCCCCAATATTCTTCAGAGGAGTGTACTGAATAGAAGTCATTTCCATAACGTACTGAATTATTGTCCTACTGTCCTACAGTACTGTGGGGAACTTCCTCCACTTCATCTGAGTGAGCTTTTTTTCCTCATTTCAAACTTTCTTTCTCCTAAACTCCGGCATCATTCATTGTAATTCCCGGCACACCCTCAACACAGGGTTAAATGTCCTCTCAATCTGTTAATTGCGAGACTTTATAATTCAAAGGAAGGGATTTAAAAGACCTGCTATAAATCAAATAACTACTCACAAGGTTTTAATGAATTCCTCCCCGTGACATTGCAGGTAGTATCGTCTAACCTGAAGACTCAACAATATTCAGTCACCACACTCATCACTAAAAAATGCTCATTTAAAGGTGATCTATGTTCAAACAAATCATGTACAAACTCTCAGGTGTCTGCAGCACAGTGGAAGATTAAAAAAGTTCAAACAAATAGTGCGTCTATGAAGCAGGCGAAGCAGGAATCGAACCCTTTAGAGAAGAGGAAACATATGGTCCTTCTCGACATCTTCCTAACCGTGAACCTGTCGCTTCTACAAGGCTCAGCAGCAGACAGGACAGACATATTCAACTGCAAGGATACTGGATTGCACCTGATCAAATGGAGCAAAGAAAGAAACAGACATCTATGAGTTTGTCGTTCATCGTCTCTGGCTTCCTCATCATTTATTTCAATGAGACCACAGCGTTGACACAGCAGGGGTGCTGATGTAGAGGCTCGATGAAATAAAACACAGGGTCCTCCAGCAAAAGAGTTGAACCTGGCTCGACATTTACCGCAACGCAATATCATCTAGCGATGCACCGCATTGGCCAACAAAATACACGCATGTCCACATTCCTGGCAGAAAAACTTTGTAATGGAACGGCATAATCTGACTCTTCACATACACACTTTGTAAACTCATAAACATCTAGAAAGATGCTCCAAAGTTAGCAACAATGGGTTAGCCTAACCTGAAGACGCTAAACAGAGTAGGGCTGCTGAGTCTCCTGACTTTTGCTCAACAATGTCTGATACACTCATCAATTACAAGAGTACATCGAGTACAAGACGTGAACAAATACTGAACTTCACTGTTTTGCCTGTAACAGGAAATGAATGTGAATCAAACAGACTGCTACCAAGACTACTGCTAGTTTTAAATTCAAAAGCTTGATTTTAAAAAAACCACACAAAATACCAAAGCCAGTGCAGCACCATTCGCAATTTTTTTTACTTATTATAAGCAGCTATTGTGAGTTGAACTGTGAGATGACTGTGTCAAAATATAGTTTAAATGGCTACAGAAAGCTTGTAGGACACAGCTTGTGTTTTAAACAAAAAATGTAAAATGTTTTATGACCTGGAGACAGGTTGGATACCTATTATGTTACTACAGCTGGACAATTATTTGTATGAAAACTCCCATTCCTGTTTTAATAACAGGTACATGAGTGTATACAGTACGAGATGGAGTGTCTGTCAATGTGTGTGAGATCCCAGTATCTGTATTTGTATCTGTATTTGTTGAGGCAGCAAAATTATTTGTATCTGTATTTCTATTCGAATAAAAGTGGAAAGAGGCTTAAAAATCCTGTTTTTGTTTTTATGACACTTTTAATTTTAGAAAAGGTTTTCATGAATAAACTACCTTACAAAGGAGGTCCCTACATCGGGTCTTAAACTGGAGTCTCCCAGATCATAGACGACTGAGCTGATTACTGAGCTAATTCTTGCTTTGCACTTTTCATTTATTGCCTATTTTTTACAACCTAACTTTGTGGAAAGGAGAAGGTGAACAACAGGTTATGGAGAGTCTGTTGGGAGCACTTTGCATGTGTCAGTAGCTCAGCTTTATCTCTGGGGAACACCCCCAACAAATAGTTTTTAAAATATTTGTATGAAACAAATATTTGTATAAAACCCACTATTTGTGCTTTGCCGAATAATGTATTTGTATTTGGGCACACTCCTAGTGCATACACAGATGTGTGTATGCTGTATGTATGTCTTATTAAGATACACTATAAGTTGGCCTATTCTTAGTCTCCCTGTGTCCACATGGCAGTGAACATGGATGCATTACAGCACAAAAAAACTTTCACTAGTTGAGATTAAATAAATCCTTCTGTTAATTTCCTGGCCGTCTGTCCCTCATCTGCAGTCGCCAGGAGCGGCAGTGTGCCTCTCCATCCCAGCGGGGTAAACCTCTCAGAAGCAATATGTAATTAAACTCAGAGAGCATATTCTTTAATCCTAAAGGCTATTATAGATTTATGGTCAGTGCATTGTCTGAGCTCCACAATGGCTTTTCCTCACTGCACTCTTGTGGATACCGTGAGCCCATATATGTTCTTAAATGGGTAGATAAAGGTTTTGTAACCCTTTTAAATCTGGCCTCGTAATGGAAGTGCTACAATGGCTTACTGCCCTCGTGGGGTAATACGTTGGCTTTTGTATTTGTCCTGGGATGGATAGAAAAGCTTACAAAGGATAGAGGAATCTGTAATTATAATGCATCAACCGTCATCAATGACATATTTTTGAACCCATTTTCCAGTCATATTTGAAACAAGCGGAGCTGTACATGTGAAATTGTAATTATGGTGTATTCATTTTTAGCTCCCGGGGATTAAAGTATTGAGTATGTTTAATTGTAAGTGTTCTACATTTTAGAACAGTGGAGCCCTGATTAAGAGTGACCTATCCCCACGACAGGATGCTTTGAAATGCCATGAATACTTAACTTAATTGCTACTTTTATTTTGCAATATTTTGACTCAATCTCTATTGTCTGGATCTTTGGGGAATCGCTGATGTCATGTTTCCCTTGTGTCCTAATAAGCATTGGTGGAACCGGGTTTTTTTTGGGGGGGGGGGGGGGGGGGGGGGGGGGGGGGGGGGGGGCTCTGCAGGATTTTCTCCTTTAGTTCAGTTTGTTTGGCCAGCTGAGAAAATCATTTTTAAAAAGCATCTTGTTATAACTTTATATTTTGTGGTTCCTGCACTTTGCGACCTTGTCATTGTTGTGTCTGTATATTATACTTCACTCCCATCTGTAAAGTGCTTTGTAAATATTATTTTGAAAAGTACTCTGGGGAGCAAAAAATTCTGTTCAGTCCAGACGGATCAAAACAAGTGTGTTTATGTTCCCTCTTATGTAAATGAGATAAAGCACTTACTGCACAGTAACAGTATATATAATGCTTTATCATTTACCCCACTTTATCACAGACTACATATCCAAACATAAACAACATAAGACAGTACTGCATCGACACACATCATCTTAAAGCCATTTCTAGTACGTCTTTTTTTCCCCTGACCAGCATGTCTTTAGTCTGTGGAAAGAAATCAAGAGTACTGTACAAGGAGGAAAGAAACTGTAATGAAAGAGAGAAAATGCTAAATCCAAACAGAAAGGACCAGGAGGAGATCTGAACTGAAGACTACCTTGTGGTTACACAACAATGCCAAACATTTAACTACTATCCATACTAAAATGTTTATATGTATCCATTTCCTTTCTTGTTCTTTCTTACAACAAATATTGAGACTGACATGTCCAAAAATACAAAAGCATTGGTCATTAGTTCAAATTACATTTAAATAGCACAAGCAGACATAACTCAATGTTGTTATCCTGCAATTCTTCCAATTCATAAACCAAGTGGTTTAAATGACCTAAACCTACACTGCTAGAGGTTGGACGGCCAAAACACTTGTGTGGATAAGTTCTGACCATTAGATGCCATTAAAATGTGTTACTGGCTGAGAAAACTATGTTCAATAAACTTCTAAGCTACTTTGACGTTTTTAGCTACTTGCAAATTTTGTTTAATTGTTTTCTTTTAACAGGTATTTTTGACCATGAGCGGACAAAATAGAAAAAAAAACTCAACACAATCAACTTTTCTTGTGTGGTTCGGACAAAAGAAACATCACACCTATTATGCACCACAAACAAATAATGACTTTTTGTCTTTTTCCAGCAGCAGTTGGACCCTTTCGTCCTTCTCTGTCACACACACACGCAAGTAAAAATCATCAGGTCCTGGCGCCTCAATGATAATGTATTCTCTCTTATTTGACTTTTTAATGGGCTTTCACCTAATTATCATCACATGGTTCCTCAGATGTGTGCTGGAGAGGGAACTCAGGAGTCGGGGAACAAAAGGAGGTCAGATTTGGAGGTGTTGGCACATGGCCGGCTCGGCTCCGATACCCCCACTCTGCCCACTTTTGCGCGATGATAAATTTTCCCCTTGAACATGATGTCAATATGTTGATGTGCCTTCCTTTATTAAGATACCATCCAACTGATAACAAGTCCTGCTGTGTGTTACCAACATAAATAATTAGAACAGAGACCAAAGAACGGCAGGTGGCTTTTGGCACAAAGAAATAATCATACTTGATGTGGAAAATAAAGTAAAAGGACCCATCTGTTCACGGCAGGGGGAGGCGAAAAAACACGTTAACATATTGTCACTAACATTATGAAATACACAGTTAATAATTTAGTCATGGCACATGGCTCCGGACACTTGTTTTAAATAATCTAACAGAAGTGAGCCAGCGCCTGCTCCGAGGCTTCAAATTAATCGCAGATTTGCACGCTCATGACTTGTCCACCGGCCATTTTGTCACACGCTCTGCCAATTATTTACTCAATGGGTTTATGAAGAAAGAGGTGGCAAAGTCATGTAACGCTAAAAATAATCGTCTCTGATATGAGATCGGCCAAAAAGTGGCAGCAGAAGGAAGCTGTTGAACCCTGAACTCTCTGTCTGTCCGTTATTTATTTATCTCAACACCCAAGATCTTAATTGTCACCATGAGCAAAGTGCATGACCTGCAATTAACTGAAATTAGCAAAGATTTACTTACTTTGTCGGTGTAACATAACGTTGTATTCTCATGAAGTCAAACTGTTTAAAAGGTGTAAATGAAGCTACTGAAGAGGCCCAAGCTTTAACTACATACCAAAGTACTTGCTGCTTATTATTGTCCTGTAAAATTGTTATTTTTCCATATGTCAAAAGTGACAAGAAATTGCCTGGAAACAACTGTTTATAAGACAATGAGCCCACGTTCCACCTCCTACCCTCCCCCCGCATCATCGGCTGTCTGTTTGCATCTTTTTCCTTATCTTATTTTGCAAGTTAAGTTTAACTCTTAAGTTCTCTTAACTTGTTGGTGGAAAAGTGCACCTGAACTTTGGTGTTTTGTTCATACAGGAGATTATGTATAGCATGCAAGACATAATATTATAGAAAAGCAGTCCAAGTGTGCACTGTGAAGCTGAATTTTGTATGTATAAAAAAAAAAGAACAAAAATGTAACCATCATCCTCGTCCATCATTCATCCAGAGTATCTATAACCAGTCATCCTGTGCAGGGTTGCAGGACGTCTGGACAACCAAACAACAAAGACATAAATATCAATATCAGGTCTGACTTGGCAGACACTTAATATTTAAGGAAATCAGAAACAAAAACAAGACACACAAGAACAATAAATGTTATTAAAGTCCCCTTCCACCCGAAAATGTGTTTCTCTTCTTGTTACTTTAGTTGGATGTTTGAGCTTCACTGTGCAGAGTTTAACACTGGAAGTCTGTTTTCAAAGTCATCTGCTCAAAGTGGATATTTTCTGTGCCGTAAGCAAAAACTTATGATTAAGATGTGTACTTACGAACATGATTTGTGACATCACAACTAGTTTGGAGCTAATAGTGGTCCGGTATGCAACTTACACAAGTGTGATGTGGAAACTTGAAGCCTCCAGTGCACAAACACTGAGAATGAACGTTACAGTGAAGTAGCAGACATCTTGTATCCAGCAGTTTTAAAATGAACAATATTTGCATATTCATAGATTCAGAATTTTTTAACAAGGGAGAAGAAGGAGATGTTGTTCTAAGGATTTTAATGAGATAATTAAACATTTTTGTGCCAAAAAACCCCCAAAAACATTAGATGCAAATTATGATTCAAAGTAGAATATTTTATATAAATCTTAAATCATGTCTGGAGGGGATTTTTAACAGTTACTTCAAAGAGCCCCCTTCACTAATCCATCCATGCTAAAAGACTGGGTTTACTACCTTTACAGTACTGTAGAGCAACTGTACAATATTCAATAAAGCAATACTTATCAACTGCATAAAATAATATATGTTGTGAATGAATTCATGCCGTTGCAAACGGCTAAAATACATCTGTATGCACCCAGGCTCAGAGGCCATGGATACACTGGGAAAATCAAATCACTGGAATGAAGAGGCTGTCTAGGGCAGCCACTTCATCCAATCAAAGTTCAAGAGGCCTCCTGTCAAGAGCTTCTTGACTGTTATGAGGAAACACTGGCACATTTACGCTACCGCGGGCGCCTGCATTGATATAATTTCCTCATATTCTGTTGTGTACCAACAGGTTCATCTGTGGAGGGCCGTGCAAATCAGATTTATTTACTTGCTTGTTTGAAATGATCAGCTTAATGTTTACTGGTGTGTGGAATCATCTTTGGTATATAAATGAGATGATTAAGGCTGCAGGGCTTCCCCGCTCAGGGAGTTGAACAGCCGCCTCCGAACACAGCAGTGGCGCCTCCACTATGAGACCAACTTCAACGCACATCATGTGCTCATCAGCTGGCACCTTATCACAGATTTTTCTCTGTGAGTCTGCATAAAGACACAGTCATTTTAGTCGGAGAATACTGCAGTCTGCAGCCAAACCCCTGATTAACAAATCTCCGCAGATCAACAACTATTTGGACTGAAAGCGTATAATCCACTCCTCAGGATTCATGAATATGTCTCTGTAATATAGTTAATTTATCCACAGTGTAAATGTATAATAGTAAACAAGGCAGAGGGGAGAAAGAAACAAAAACAAAAGCTTTAAAATAAATAACAGCTGCTCCACTGGATGTGTTGCATCTGTCTAAGATCAAAAATAGCAGAGGTTTAATTCTCAAGTTAATAGCTGATGCATGTTCATCGTTAGAGCTTGGATTGGAATAAAATAGGTGCCAGTGATCCACACCAGCATTTTAGATTTGGTTGTTTGTTTATTCCCAGCTGTATGACAATAAAGGGGTAACTGAAACAAATATGAATGTTTAGATGATGTTGCACCTTGACTACTTCTTCTGTCTGAATGACACATCCAGTGTCTTAACTCACCCGATGCTTAGCGACGAGACCGTCCTCCCAAGAAAAATGATACAATAGGTCGTAAATGTCAGTCGCCCCAAAAACGACTTATAGTCACGTTTGAGTGACAGATGCCATCTAGCAGCCGTAGTAATTATAACCCAGAGCAGTGGTGCAGTTCAGATGAATTATTTATATGTCGACAAACTTCCTCAAGGGTAGATGGAGGATATAAGCCGACAGTGGACTTTACCACAGGAGACCACTGTTTGTTTCACAGTGTCACATTACCTCTTTAAAAAACGCAACTACGATCGTCCCCCAACCTTAACCCTGCGGTTATTATCGTAGCCTTGATGATGATGGTCACCTGTCTTTGAGGAAGTAGTAACTTTAACCCACAACACATGTTTCTCTAACCTTAACAAAGTGGTCATTTCACCCAAACAATGATCTTAACCACAGTGTTGTCCCATCATAAAACAACTTTATTTTTTAACAGTGATCTGTAATGATGTCCTGTTCCATTACCGCCAATAGGGGCGCCAGATTAGAAAACGCTCCTATGAGCCGTTCTGGAGTCACATGGTCGAACAACGTATTTGGCTGTTTAATTTGGAGGACATGTAGCCTGTGTGAGTTAATGGGGTAATGAAACCCTTCAGAACTGTTGAACTCATACATGTCTGAGCATAATACTGGAAGAAAGTAAGAAAGTAAGTAAGAGGTTTCTTACTAGGGATGTGCAGAGAGCCCAGTATTTGTATTTGTATCGGTATTTGTTGAGGCAGCAAAATTATTTGTCAGAGATTAGATGTAACAACAAAGCAGAGGAGACAGACTGAGATAACGATGTAACCGACCTGTGCGCTGGTATTTGACATGTTTTTGTTTTTTTTCTTCCCAAAAACAAATAATTTTTAAAATATTTGTATTAAACAAATAATCGTTAAAAAAAAACACTATTTGTGCTTTGCCGAATAACGCATTTGTATTCGGGCACACCCCTATTCCATACTTTGTATCTTTTTTTCTAATAAGGATCACAACATCTGTACCAGATCCTTTTGGATGTTAAGATAAACACTGATGAACCCCTAAACCTCTATAAAACACCGATACACTTTGACTTTCTAGTGTCTTTCTGATACTCATTCATTCATTAATACAACTGATGATTGAAAGCAGCGAAAGCTTTTTAAAACCCCTCTCCACAAACAGACCGGCTCAACACACTTACAAAGTGCTGTAGGACTTGTATAATAGCTTACATCTCTAACATGAAACTTGTTATTCTCATGTAACTCTCCTTAATTCATTAATTTAATTCCCCTTAAACAATACATTCAACTCAAGGCTCTTTCCAATCTTGTTTCAATTAAATGTCGCATGTTCAGACAAGTTGCAGAGGTGCAACAGCAGCAAAAGAGAGCGAGAGGAGGAAAAAAAAAAAAAAAACACACTGGCACATCTCCCTTAAAATGGCTGCTCCTGTATCCCTTGCAGGGAAACATTATTCCTAATAAAACTCTTTAATAAATACTTCAGGTCCTTGGAGAGTTACTTGAACCTGAAAGGAAACACTGTCTATACCCAGGAGCAAAGAAGGCCATTACAGCTTGTAGTGGAAGATTTAATAGGTGTCATAATTTATCATGTAAACCGAAAAGTGTTTCTTAATTAAGTGCGCACGTTAATGAATTTTTTAATTTGATCCCTGTAAGTACTTTGCCATGCTAATTGCAATATTCCACACATTAGTTATCGGCTATTGCCCTTGGCTATTTGCTGTCATGAAGAAGGGACCCCCTTTTCCCCTCAGCATCAGTTCATTAACTGAGTCTGAGTCTTCTGCCTAAACTACAGAGGCCATATTCTTAGTATGTATATGTGCGTTTGGGTCTCACGTTCTCATCAGCAAACATACAAAGTTATCTGGCTCTTTGCACACTTACTGAACTGACTGTGATTGGACTTTACAGATGTGAATCTTTTTTTTGTGTGCTGATAAAGTCCAGTCAGTTGTATTTCTTAGTAGCTCGAGCATCTGTTAGCTCATAACAACACATCCTTTGGACCTCAGACTGAAACTGTACATGAGAGTAATCACTGAGTGAGCTATTTAAAATGACTAATGCGGGCCGGGCTCGGTCTTGATGACTCCCTTTGTATCCAAAGTCTTGCTATCAGTGGTGGCAGGCTCATATTGTTCAGCGCAATTAATCTGTTTGAGAAACATAATAATGGAGTTGCCAACTGCTGCTCGTGCTAGTATTTTATTAATCAACTGCAATTAGGCAGTGCCGCTATGTCCTTAGGATGACTTTTCATTTACTTGCAGAGGAAAGCAGTAAGCCAACCGGGGTTCAACATAACCAATGGCCCAATGGCCCAGGACCAGTTAAAGTTTATATGAGTTGATTGGCTGGGCCAGTGACTGCCAATCAGAGAAATGGGTAGTTTAGTTAGTACAGTTTAGGATGAGGGTAGAACATTTCTCTTCATTTGATAACAAGAGTAAAGTTAGGCTTCCCCACTCATTATAAACATGACTAGGTTAAAACCTAGTTTATGTCTGGACTGGAGGGCTTCTAATTTGAAACAATGGATACAGGAAGTGGCAACCAAGCCCCCCAGGAAGTGTGCCAGGCTTTGACTGAAGCCAATTTGTTTTATATTGTATTTCACTTACCCACCACAACTCTGAAATAGTTTTAATAGCAGTTACTGTCAAGTTAATCATTAACGCTAAGACTAAATGACCCTGATACTGTGTGTTTCATGTGTGTAAAGTTTGCATTTGTAAAGGTATTTGTTATATTGGTTTTTCCTTTATTCACCATGAACAAGGAAGTGCTTTATTTTGACAGCATTTTTTTTGCGAAGACCCACCCTTACTCTGCCTCTGATTGGCTCTAAACCTGATATTCTTATCCTAACCATCTCACTCCTCATGCCTAAACCTAACCAACGAAGGCAACAAGTACTAGCCAATTAGAGGCAGAGTAGGGGCAGGTCTTCGTGGAATGTGGGTGGGAAAAGAAAGGAGTTTTGAAAAAAGACACTAGATGTGTGTAACATGTGTAAATTGAGAGTTAGTCACACTGGCGACAGCGCACAGATCCTCTTTTCTCACATAAATGTCACATGATAGTCTCCTTCGGTAGGTAATCATCACACTATCCACTCGCCATACAGGAGTCAGGCTTCTAGCTGCTCCAAATAGATGTTATTTGGATAAACTGACCACATATTGGAAATCTAAATGATTATTTTCTCGCCTGAAAAAATATCAAAACTTAATAAAGTGACAATTAACAGTCCTACAGCTAAAATTACAAAAGCTTAATCTCCGCCATCACTGCCGGTTGGTGCCAAAATGCATTCTGTGATACTTAGCTTTAGCCACCTTCTGCCGACCAATGGTGTGACTTCATCACTCAGTCAGTGACAGACATTCACTGTTGTGGTCCAGCCGAAAAGACGAGAGACAAAGAGAGAGAGCAGCGGTGGTCAAGCGAGGAGAGGGAGCGGCGGTAGCGAAAACAAAGCCAGTGTATGAGAGAAATAAAAGGTTATTTTCTGATTGTTTCACGGCGGTTACGTTCTAAAGCAAACAAATAAATAACCATCAAACACTCAACAGATGATTTATTGTGGGAGACAGACGCTCTTGGTGTCTGTTTCATTTTTCCTCTTTTGCATTTTCTCCTTTTTCATTCATTCATTCCAGTTCAACTCCATGTCTGTAGAGGACAGGTGGCTTGAGGAAGCAGACAGAAGGAGCTTGGAGTGAACATGCGCACACAAACAAATGCCATTATTTTTCTCTCTCTCACTGTTCTATCTTAACAAGTACATTTCTGCAGATCTCTCAGCATTGTCTCACTTCTTGACACAAGAGTTTATTATTATCAAGGTCATCCATACTCGCTGAAATGTTAGTATCGTAAAATCTGTTCTCTTCTCTCCTATGTAGTCCATAATCTCTGGCTTTACACAAAATATGAAGAAACCTACACTTATACACCATTCATTTACTGATCCAGTAGGTGCCTAATTTTATATTTTACATATTTGTGTAATATATCAACATTACATATCCATAACTGAAAGGAAAACAACCAAATCTAAAAGGAACTTATGGAAAAAAAAAAAGAGTTATTTTCATTTTTTGGCTGCAGGGCCAGTGAAAATATACAAGAGGCCAGTAAAACTCTGATCAAGTGGGCCAGTGGGGAAAAAATGTTACGCTGGACACTGCCAACACAATAGTGCACTCAGTAAGAAATACTGTTCGCTGCTACAGAGATCACAGATGGGCTCAGACAGACAAAAAAGTAGCAACAATGTGGGGGAAATTATTGTCAGCCACTAACCAAATGATGGTGCGTTTTGGCTGTTTGTCTACTTTATCAGTGACTTCTGGAAATAACAAAAAGCCATTTTGTGGCTGACTTACACACTAAAACTCCAGCTGGCTGCTGAATTTTTACAAAGTACCGGCACTACCGTCACCTGCAGATGAGACAGCTTCACATCCTACGCTGCAGGTTTATGACCATGGATGGATTATGAGATGAAGGGCCCCTGTGCAAGACATCTTAAAGCCTGTTTTGTGGTCAGTATAACCATATAATTAGGGAGGTTTATGATTTCTTTTAGCAGATTGGGCAGCCTATGACTGTACTGAACCTAAAGTTAACCAAAACTATAGGCTACATCCAACATAAAAAACATGAATAATCATTCTCTTTAAAGATGCAACAATGGCTTCTTTCTTTTAAGAACCTAGGAACTTTTTACCATTTTGCATTGCAACGATATATATACTGATATGTATGTTCACATTGTCGCTAGGCCTATGCTTGGTAGGCTTGATCGATAATACATGATCCTTTTAAAGCTCCAAGACATGGTTTATGTAATTTGTATGGTTCTCCTACATTAGTTGTAGGTTGCCTTCTTTTGGCTCAATCTGGTTCGAAATAGTTGTGGTTATCATTAGTTTAAAACTTTGCAAAAGCCACTGTTAAGTGTTCAGGTAAAGCATGTCTACAAAAAAGCAATAGTAGAAGGCTTTTAAGCGCTATGAGAGCAGATAGATGATAGAAAGCTGTTAAAATAGGACATAAACTAAAGTGAAATGACATACAAGGAGTCCAACTTCAAGATAAGAATGTATTAGAGAATGCAGAGGAGGGAACTGATGTATTTCTGAAAGTAGAGTTGTAAGTTGTAATGTAATATGCTGACTGGAGCGGGAGGTTGGGACAATCAAAATGCAGTTAACGTAAAAGTCATTCAAACTAAACTTATGCGTGAATTTAATTCAATTACAACACATAGAATCAGACCTTTCGGAGTCACCGTACTTATAATATTCTGCACAAGGCTGCAGTGAATTTCTCCTCCCTTCACCCTCACTGCACAGTCACAGTTAAGATGGATTTGCTAAGCCCTTTAATTTAGCCAAAGCCAAAGGAACACAAGGCTATTAACACAAATTTTATCCTCAAACCCCCCTCCTCCTCCTCCCCTCTCCTCCCTCCCCACTTTGTGTCATGACATTCAAGCTTAATGGAGAACTCAGCAAAGGCAAACGCTTCCCCATAAATGTTTCATGAAGTAATTCCACCCATATGAAGAAACTCAGAAAAAAATCTGTTGACATTATCCCGCCGATGTTGTCGGAGCATCTGCAGATGAAATGTATTTAATATTCACGGGCCGTCTTACACTCTGACATTAGCCGAGGAAGATAATCCCTCAAAGATTAAATTAAATGTAGGCTAGAGTGTTTAGTGCTGCTATTGTTTTCATTAGTGCAAAAAGGAATTGTACTATGATATTAAATCGTGCTGCTTGGCGAGCACTTGACATCCGTACTCCCCCAGCCTTTCTGATAAAACATAATGTCATTCGGGGTCCGTAATCTCCAAGCAGCAGGTTAGCATTATAGTTTTTAGCTACACTTAGCGGTTACTAAATATGCATTTGTGGTATTAAAATAAATCTTCTGTTGAGATAAAAGCAGAAGGTGCACTACACTCCCCGGCTGGTTCGAGCCATTTGCTCATCCTCACTTCAGAGGGGTGAAGTTAAGATAGTGAGGATGATAATAATGCGACGTTTTTACTATTTATGCGAGTAATCAGATGTTCTCTGTTCCGAGGGCTTTTTACGGAAGTATCAACAGGTTGCGGTAAAGCCAACATCTGCGATTGTTGATTAATTATGGTTTGACAGATGTTACTGAATGTCCGCAGAGTCTGGGATTTGAGGAAAGTCTCGTTCGGTTCCTGTTATCCACACTGAACAAGTCCGGTTACAAACGGACATCAAGCACAACTTTGTTTTGCACTTGCTAGCTTGGAAACGTCTCTTAGATTTCTGTATTTACGGACAATGTATTCACAGTATACTGCATTATTTTAACAAATAATGGAGGACTAGATTAAACATTATGGACTCCTGCGATTAATAAGGGACATGACAGAAGTTGCAGTAGGACACGTCAAAGAAAAGCAGTACAGAGGTAACTATAACTAACTAATCACTGTAATACAGCAGAACCAGTAGCTTGAGTAGTACCAGCAGATGATGTGCGCATCAAATATATACCGAAATATCAATAAATCAATGTATACTGTATGTATTTGAAATATGAGTATAATAAGAGTACAGATGACTCAAGTTTGAAGTTGCTGGTTGTTTGAGTGCTGTAACAAGCAACTTTCTTGCCATCTTGTGATCCTACATTTTCATTCTAATATTAAAGATCATCAAGGACAAAATCAGTTTGAGCTCTTAATTGTTTGTCCTAAGCAGCAGGCTCTCTGAGGATATTTTTAAAGTCACAAAAACAACGACAAAGACAAATTTGCATTTTAAAACCAGCCCCAAAAAAACCCCTCTCTTCTTCCTGAAGATGTTCACTAAAGGGTATCTTCTAGGTGCACACAGCGTCTTGACTGACATCCCTGAGAAAGCTCAAGGTGCTGCACTGCAGGCCGGTTTCAAGGTGACGTTCACACAGAGCTTTGATGGTTTGTTTCTTCCTCGCCATGCTACTATATGTAGAAGGAGGCACAGTGATCCCAGCAAAACATGTAGGTGATAAACTTGGACTACAATCACATTTCATCAATGCATACAGTATGTATTCATCTTACTGAGAATACTTTGGTTGTTCACGTGTTTATTTGTGTTTGTATGTCATCCTGTGGTTTTAGTTTCATTATTTAAGGAGCAGGAAACACTTAAATAGTCAGTAACATATGCTTTTCAAAATCACAGTCACTGTTCAACTCAGATAACTTTCTCCCACATGTCTTTTTCATTAGACAACTGTGTTTTCATGCTTTGTGAATCGGGGTATTCACTGTTTTTTTTTCATATTTGTACCATCAGTGTCTTGCTTACTGATGTTCCCATACCGTCTAGTCACAGTCACAAATTAAGATGAATAGAGTGATGCAGATGAGTGAATAAGTGGAGAAGTGGCTGAGACAAGAGTCAAGCAAAAGTATGCCCAGGATAAAATACTGGTCTCTAAGTATGACAGTGATATTTGGCATCACTAGCTAGTAAGTTGCATTTGTTTTATAGAAGACAATGACAACAAATCTCTCTTGAATCTATGTGTATCTGGATGCTGTTAATTTGTGTTAGTTAGTCAGTCAGTTAGTTAATTAGTTATAATTAGTGTTGTATAGCATTTGTATTTTAAACTAGTACTAGATGTTATAACTTTTTTAATTAATTGCTTTGAATTCTAACTTTAACAACACACCATTAGTCTTCCATAATTTATACTTAAAGATGCACATCAGTTCCATGTTACCACAACAGGTGCAGATTTACAACCTAATAATGGTTTTCCTTTTAAAGTTCTTGTTAACTGGACTTTGAAAACATGGGGGCCAAAACATTTGTGCCAAATATAGTAACTTAACATTTTAAAAACATGTTTATTTCTCTTAGAAAGCCTTGTAGGTGAGACTCACCTTGGGTTGGTCAATTCTTGGAAGTCCAGACAAGATCCTGAGTAGTCCATCCCTGCACCAGGGTCGGCCTCTGCCACCTCAGGATCCCTGACACAGAGGGCTGCCCCCTCTGTCAGCCTGGCGTGGCTGATCAAGCTGTTCCAACAACTGGAAGACATCACAAGTTAAACACTCATTATTTTAATTTGATGCTAATCATGTGTTAATGAGACTAATCCTCGCAATGATTCAGGTAATTTGCTTAATGGCTGCCTAGAGTCCAGATTACAGCAATCAGTCACGTTTGATAAGATGTCTGTTGCGGGGCAGGGGGGGAAACTCGGTGAAGGAGAGGAGGACAGGGAACAGGTGAAGGCCAGCAGGCCTCCGGGAGAGTCAAGACATGCTAGTTCACCAACCCTCTCTCACCTTTGAGCTGTTAATGTCTCAGCTCTGCATCGGGGGGGGAGAGGGTTTTTGATATTTCCCCTCAATCATCACTCCACACGCCATTTGCCGTTCCCAGCGAGCTGGATGCTGAACATATTGGAAACAACTCATCGCAAGAAGACCCTCTTACCTAAAGCAGTGGCACAAATCATCAAATGAAGTGCACGCTAAAGTCCTAGTATACCAAATAGGACAACATTTACCACCTAAAGTTAGGGAAGTTTTTATCATAAGTGCAAATCTGTTCACTCATTTCCTACAAATAGTTCAACACTGAACTCTGATTATACTGTGCTGGTATGCCAACATGAATTTATCTTTTTCTTTTTTTTACTTTTTGGTGGAAGAGACTTAGAGTTAGTGGTGGAAAGTGAGGTACTTGTACTTTACTTGAGTATTTCCATTTGATGCTACTTTATACTTCCACTCCACTACATTTCAGAGGGAAATATTGTACTTTCTACTCCACTACATTTATTTGGCAGTTTTAGTTAGGCTACTTTTCATAACAGCTCTGAAGTCAGAAATAATAGTCTCACTGCTTGAATTATGATTAAATGATACAAGCTAGTTTTCCAAAGTGAAAGCTGAAAATATAATCATGATTGTAAAAATGACACTAACCCTTGTCATTTATTCATCATGACCATGGCATGATGCTGGGCGGTCAGTTAGCAAGCTAACTAGCTTCCTTACATATAGCATTAGCTACAGGCTAGTCTGGCTAATTTGAAGCTGAGCTAACGTTTGCTAACATTGGTTTTTCCAAATATTTAGTATGTCTAGATAGTTTTTTCCAGTTAGTAGTTATAATATATTCATATTAGTTTCCTCTTGTCTTACCTCTTGACTTTTTCCACCAGTCTTTAGTGTTTAGCTTTAGAGGAGGCTGTAATCTGGTTTTTAGAGAATGTCAAACAAGACAGCAGGGGTTAGCTAGCAGAGGGGGCGGGACTTCTTTATTTAAGGGACCGAGATAACCCTTAATTCTTCGAAATACAGTGTCAATATACTGTATAACTTTAGCTTTTTTATTTTTCATATGTTCTTATTGTTAATTTGACTGATTCTAGTAGGTCTTGGTGGCAATTTTCAACAACTCAATTAAAAAACACGTTTTAAGTGCATGGTTGTTTGATTGACAGATGTCTCAGCCAATGACAGTCTGTTGTTTCTGCTCGCTCAACCGACCTCTTTCCTCCAAGGATTTTCTTGCTCCATTAACAGCCAAGATGGAAACAAGGTGTGACTTTATGGTGCAACCACAAACTCAAGCTTAAAATGTCTTGGTGGAGAATTTTAAATATGTCGTTTAATTTAAAATACATTAAAGTTTTAAAAAAGTTAAATATTTGGGAGATTTTTTTTTTGATTGACTGATTAACAGGACTTTCTGCAAATGACAACCTCTGACCCATTCACACCCCATCTCTGACCTCCTCCATGTTTTCCCAAATTAAGATTTTTTTTGAGAAATGTATGCTCTACTCTTTATTTGGATGCTCTTTAGCTTACACAAAGTGCTTGTTGGTCATCCTGCACTACACAAAAAGCAATAATAAAGCTAAAGAAACATACAAAATCACATAGTAGGCCTAGAAATAGAAAAAAAGAAAAGACAAATAAAACCAAACATAAAAATCTGAAAATAAACTAAATATTTATGCATATGAAATGGTAGACAATAAAAACTTACGATGAAAACAATAAAATAGCATTCAAATTTGAAAAAAATCATCAATGTCAAGACACGAAACTTAACCCATACAGAACTAATAAATAAATAAATGAATCTAGGCCTGTTAGTATTACAGATGGACCCCCGGTGGGAGGACACATTGTCAGGCAGATCAGTCCTCCCAGTTAGGAGAAGTGAATGAGTGAGCTCTCTTCCCGACTCAGATCAAGCAAGGGGATGCTACGCCCCTGACAAATGGCTACAGCATAATGACCTGTGAGTGCTAACAAATATAAATCGTTTTCTCTTGCATTTTTACTGTCGTCAAAACAAATGCTCATTAGCCTTTTATGAGGGATTGTGTGAATAATAAGTAGATCCTAATTACCCCCTATCACAAATGCAAATGTGTGAATTAAAAGCAACGGGTAGTAAAACAATAGAGCTACTGTTATACTGTATGTACAGTTACTGAGTTATTGAGCAGTTAATGGTTTGAATAAATTTTTGTGTCCAGTTGCTTTACTTAATATTATCGTATGCACTGATTGACCATTTCCCCTCTACTTTAATTACTCTAAGATTATATTCTTTTGCTAGCAGTTCTAAGATTATTATTAAAGCAGTTTTGCAATACATTTAGATCATGAGTTATGCGCATAAACATGCGTTGATTTTTAAAGAATCTGGTATATGATATCTGGACTCACCCTGTCTTACAAATCAGCCATGGTTAGTTGCATATTGTTCACCAAACAAACAAATAAACAGCATTAGACAGCATTACAGTGAAGGAGGCTTTAAAACAAGGACACTTAGTCAAATCACCATCACCGTTCACATTTCTATGAAGCGCATTTGTCACCTAAATCAGAGGATAACCTATATTTTACACACTAATCTGGGCTAAAGCATGTCAGATGCCTATACAGGGGGCCCGATCTATTGTTCAGGCTGTGGGCTTATCCATGTTCACATGCTGAGTGACAATGGACTTATGAGTCAGCCTAGTTGGTCTCTGCAGCCTCCGACCACACAGGTCAGACCAGGTCCTTTTCAATAGCAGTTAGTGCTGCTGCATGTGTTAATGCACCCGCACCTTCTGTTGATGCCTCATCCTACTTTGACTGCTGGGATTAAGTACACTTAGACAAACACACTGCATTCCCATTTAAATTAAGCTTCAATTACTTTTATTTGTCACCTTTTTTTTTTTTACATGTAGGAACTTGTTGGCTCGCTTTACCTTCGGTTGCTAATAAAGCAAAGAGGAAGCAGATAAACTGAATATGAAATTAGCATCAGGAGAATCTACTCCTCACAGAAAGGGAAGGAAGATAATTCATTATTGTCACAGTGACATATTGTATGTTTTTGTTAATCTCAACACCAACATTTTAACCCCATTTTTGCCCTTATGGTTGGAAACATGCCCTTATTTATTCACACACAGGACTGTATTTTCTCAATCAGCATTGATTGAAGCTATATTATGTTTACATTGAGTGAAATATAAATGCTGTTATGGCTGCACCATTCCATCACATATAAATATTAATTCAAGTCTTATGCATCATTTTTTAGACACCTTTCCCCAAAATTAACCAGTCATGTTTGATGGCATTGGAAACTTTGGGATCTCTCCTAGAATAAAAAAATAAAGTTTTAGCTGCATAACAGAAGTTTTTGTGAGTTTTTGAGATTTAAGTGAGATTTAACAGCTAAAATGTGTAAAGTACAAAAAGTTGCTAAGGTTTAAAAAATCAGGGAAATTGGACCCTGCAACTGCATTTGATAATTGTAATAAAAATCTCATTAAACATGAGTGGTTCAATGTTAAAAGAGACATTTGACATCTTACACGGCTCAGCTGTGGTGTGGAAGTTTAAACAAGCCGGTATGAGCAGATATTCTATTGTCTACCTTATGCACGAGGTTTGCCTATGAAAGCATTATTAATTTCCTAGTTTTAACTAAATACTGATATTCATTTAAAGGCAGAACTATAGAAAATTTGATCATTATCTTGATGTGATGACGGTTTTCTCGAGTGAAAGTGGAACCTCTTTGATTGAGGTGATAAATGCGCTATAAGGTGCTTTAGATAAAAGCTGGTTTAAATTCCCTCAGAGATTACAGGGTGACTGACACTGACTTGTAGCGACTCCCATTGTCATGTAGATTACGCTTTGTCCAACAACAAAAAGCTCTTTCTGCTACACTTTAACTCATCATGGGGATTACAAAAAAGGTAGCTCACCACAGCGACTTTCATTTCTGTTATTGTTTGACAGGCAGCTGCATGTGGACTTAGCATCCCCCAGCTCAACTCTAACTATGTGTGGATTAGATCTGCCTGATCCATTAGATGGATTATGATTATTACCACGTCCCAATACCATTTCAGTTGTCACACCCCAATGCTTTTGGTTACATATGGGTGCATGATTTATGTAATGGGCAGACAGTAGAATTCCACTGATATAATGTACGGGACAGATGTGGCCAGTCTAGACGTGCCACAGTTTTACTGCATTCTGCATTCCTAGAAGGAAGGACCAAGCGGCTTGAGGCTGAAGCCAATGTGGAAGTACCTTAAAGTGCAATGCCTCCGACGGCCACTAGATGCTGGCTCCAAAAAATCCCTGGCTCCAATTGACTCCCATTCAAAAAGTCAACTTCTCTCTAAAAATACTGAGCTAACAATTTTTTTCAACAAGTCATTAAAATTTGGGCCCTCTAGATGGCTCCGCGGATGCCTCGTTGCACGAAATTGTGTCTCTGATTCTGATTCCGATTCTCTATAAGTGTGTTGGTGGTCATTTTGGAAATTATTGCTCCATTAATAAGATTTGAAGACTAACAGTAGCTTTGATGTCTGCTGTGTGGGTGGTGATTGACAGCTGTGATTGACAGTTGGCTCACCTGCTGCTGTGCCTGGCTCCGGGACTCACACTGAGTTGGACTATTGTCACAATATTTCACTAAGTTTAATGTTACTTGATTATGATACCTGCCCTGTTAGCAAGCTAAAGTAGCTAACATTAGCCCAAGTGTGCAGTGCTCAGTGTGCCCAGTAAGCTAGCATTAGCTTTAGTCCGAGA
This sequence comes from Thunnus albacares, assembly GCF_914725855.1. Classification (NCBI taxonomy): domain Eukaryota; kingdom Metazoa; phylum Chordata; class Actinopteri; order Scombriformes; family Scombridae; genus Thunnus; species Thunnus albacares. The sequence goes on along the minus strand of NC_058107.1, from coordinate 34,836,450 downwards.
ACGTGACAGGCAACACCCTGCACTCCTTAGTTATTACTCGTACTCTGCCTCCAAAGATGACGCCAACCATAAGCTGTGACTCTGGACTTCAAACCAGCTCCAATGCAAACCAATGAGTGACGTCACACATCGCTACTTAATATACAGTCAATGGGAAGGACGCAAAAATAAAGGTGCACTACACTAATTTCAAGTTCAGTTTATTCATCATGGGGAATACTACACTGAATAAAATGAAATAAAAACACTGTATAATATCAGTTGTTCCTCTGCAGGGAGCTCTCTATATTCTAACATAACCCAGAAGATGGCATCAGGGTCAGAGACTACAAGTTTTTGACAAAAAGCCTGCATTACAACCTGTGGCATCGACTTTACAAGATGTTGGCATTTATAAGGCTAAAGAAAGATGCTAATGGGCTGCATTACGTGAAATGTAGGAGCCAGGATATCTTGGCTGCTTCAGTTCTGACCTTACTGTTTCCCACAAGTCATGCAACTTTGTGTCAGGAGCTGTGGGAATGGTCTAATTTGGGAGGTAGACCATGCAGGTTTCGTGCTAATATATTAATTCAGGGGAGGACTGAAGTCCCATACACGGTGACAATGAAGCAATTAGACAAAGGTCACGAATGGATATGAGGTAATGAGATAGATAGTTCAAGAAGTAGACATTTCATATCGTCTGTATAGTCTAGTGTCTGGATTCTGGGAGATTAAAGCATGACAAGAAACTGATATTGATGCCAACAGCGGCTGGTTAGTAACCATTTTAATAACTTTGACTGCTATGGGTTTGAAGTTTAGTTTTATTGAAGAAATTACAAAGGTGCCAGAAAAAGGATTTGGAGGGAAAGCACAGAGTGAATCTATCAGGTTACAGTTACACTTTGTGACACAGGACTAACTTAACCCCCCTGTAGTTAAACCCCAAACACTGAGAGGTAAAAAACAAAACAAAACAAACATTCTCCTCAAAAATGATCCTATTATTGTGAATCTGATACAGCTCCCTTCATAGGTCTCTGCAGGAAATGCTCTGAAGCTTCAGCCTCTCTGATCACTGGCCTGATTAATAGCAGGCTGAATTGGAAATTTAATTGGATGTGGTTACAATTATAAAGCCATGCTCTCCCCGGAGCAGCAACTCTAACTGTCGGACGGCGTCGACGGGGGAACAAGATATCAACGGGGGAAACATGTTCTGTCACGCCACACCCCCCTCCCCCTCACGTTATTCCAATAGACAGGGATGTGAGGTGTGTCAGATCGGTGTCGCCCACAGTGGAGCCGTTAAAACACCCAGACTGCTCTGATGGTGGCAGCCCATTGACCTCCGTGATGGTCTCCGTTGAATGGCCAATTTATCACAAATGGCCGGTGTGGGAGTTCGATTTCAACGACTTTTGCACATTCGGTGCCAGGTTTTACTACAGGTGACTTTGGTGGTTGTTGAAGTGGAAATTCCTACAATATGGCAGCATGCAGAAACGACACCTTTCTTCGTTTTTTTTTTACTCCTCCAGAGAAAGCTGATGGAACACAGAATGCTCCTTTTTTCCAGCACAGTGAAACACATCACACCTGGGACTGCACACAGCACAACCAAGAGTTTTATAGTGAGCCACTGAGCAGCTCCAGTGGAGCAGTTATGTGCTGTGCTCACAGGGAGCCTCAACAGTAACCAATATGCTAAGCGGGGGGGCTTGTGCAGACATGCATCCCTCTCTGCATCATTTTCTCTCCCTCAACATTTCCTCAGCAAGTCTACTTTGAGTATATTTGATCCATCCACTCTAATTTTCCAACCAATAAACCCTCTCAGAAATCACCCTCTCGCTTGCTCGCATGCCCCCTCTATGCAGCTGCAACCCCCCTAAGGCCTTCGGAGGTTGAGGGAGCCCTCTTTTGGTGGGAGTCAGTATTGCACCTTCACCACTACCTCAGTCAAATCTCATCACTGAAATGAAAAGGGCTCTGTCACAACCCAGGGATCATTCCACCCAGTTATGCGTGCTGTTAGTCCATCATACATTATAATCTCTGACATATGTAAGATCCGTGTCATGTTTTTTTCCATAAGCCAAAAAAAAACTTAAAGAGGATGAATTTGAAGCTTCCCTCCCTCGTCTATAAGCTGCTTTTCATGGCAGTCTGCAGCAGCGACCGCCATAGACAAATGAAAATGGAGCAATTATTAGATTGAGGCCAAGAAGCAGAGACTGGAAACAATTGTCCATGTTCGGCTGTAGATCTCTGGTTTTTACTATGTATATTACACTGAAAGGGCTTCAAGGAATTCATAGAAGGTCCTCAGATTTTATCTTCATTGACCTCATAATGAATTCTTCAATCTTGATTTACGCACATTTTTGTCTTGTTTATTGGCACCTTTTTTGATTTTGATGAAATACATATTTATAAAGTGTAAAATCAGAATGATTAGAAGCCTGTAAAGCCAAATTATATAACAGTGTCAGCATGCATTTAGGTAGGGCTGCAACTAATCAATCAGTTTCTTGTGATTATTCAGTAACTGTTCAGTGTATACAGTGTCTGAAAGTAAGGATAAACACTCATCACATGTTCCCAGAGCTCAATGTGCCCTCCAACTGCCTATTAAGACAGTCAGTTCCTACTAATGTGAGACAGAGAAAAGCTGCAAATCCTCACAAGAAGCTGGAGCCTCCAAATATTTGTACATATGATCAATTATTTCACTAATTATTTCAGCATTGCTTTCTGTTTCTTTAGGTTTTTCTACAGTCACATCAACATACATGGAGTCCTTACACCTACAGTATATCATCCATCATTAAGAATGTGGTAAAATACAACCTCAAAGCTATCTCCAATCAGATAAAATTGATTTTTAGTGTAATTATGATCCCATTTCACTGAGGTTGGGAGACACACGCTTTGATCCTTCCTGTTTTATGTTATGTTTACATGGCGGGGGCTCTCGCTCCATATGGGCAGAGAGAAAAGCTTCAATGTCAGTCAGCACGACATGAGGCTGGAGCAGCAGTGTGTGTGTGTGTGTGTGTGTGTATGTGTGGCAGTGTTTACATGCACGTGGATGCATGTGTGCACATACCGTATGTGTACATATGCATTATCAAGTGACTTCTCTGACCAGGTTCATGCCATGTGTGTGATGATCTCTCTCGCTCTCTCTAGATCCCCTTCTGTACTCTCTCTCTCTCTCCCATCCTTGATGAATGTCTCTCTGTCTCACCCCTACCCTCCCCCCCATCCTCACCCCTCGCTCTCTGTTGACATGCCAAGCTGATAAAGAGAACGTTTCATTTCATGCCCGGCAACGGCACCATGACTGCTCTGCATGAGCAGGCCGTCCGTCAGAGCGTACAACAGGCGAGGAGGATCCTCGAGCAGCCACTGCTGCAAAGCACAAAGTGAGATGCAAAACAAATGGGCCAAATACAAAGAGAGAGAGAGATAGAGAGAGAGAGAGAGAGAGCAGGAACTAAACATATGTGTGCATTGGAAAGTCATGTCCTATTTAAGTGACTATTATTAGAGCGGGTCACCATCTGCAAGTCTAGATAAAGCAAAAGGGGGGGAAGGGGGGGGCGGTGACTCTAGAAGATTATGCTCAAAAACAAACAAACATATTAGCACATGCTAATGCTAGCCTGTTAGCAGACGAGCTGAAATCAACCATATGTCTACAATGTCTTTCCAGAGACAGCAGCAACTGTTGCAGAGGGTCTCTTCATGCATTTATACCCAGACATTAAACTTTATGAACATTTCAGCCGTTTGGGCTTCCTCAAATCTGAATCTTTTATGTGTTCAAAAAAAATTGGACAATTCAACAACAGTCACAGATAAGAGTATCTTTCATTAGATCTATGGATCCTCCCTGCTTGGTAAAACACCATGGCTGCAGTTTGTAACATAGGCTCTCAATTAAAAAGTGAAGTTTCTATCAAATAACCCCGATAACATCACTATGACATCATCATCCTCCTGACAAGTAGCTTGAACTTCATGTGCAAAATCAGTGGGGTTCCCTTTAAAATCACTACATACAGGTAAACAAAGGTAAAAACAGTATGTTAACAACTTTGCAAAAAAGTTATTTCAAACAGTAGGATTCTATTTTTTAATCTCTCTTTTATCCTGGAAACCCAACCAGGAAGTTTACCTTCATACTCACTTTTCATCTATTCTAAATTACTCCTGATATAAACAATAATTCATTTCCTCTGTGCATGGAGTCAGAGGGCAGCAGCAGCAGCAGTCGAGCAGCGCTGCATTAAAAAAGTGAGACCTCTGCAGTCGCTCCAGTGTGCAGCTAATCGGAGTGGGTATGTTGTTCTCAGAGCTAATGTCACCTTGCTATGAAGGCACATATTGCGCAGTGTGAGAGCAACTGCTTTTCAGCCCACACAAACAAAACAGATGTTGTGGGTGTCAGGGGTCGGTGTGCAAGCTGCACAGGCCTTAATCAACTATTTAAACAGCTGAGAGCTAATGACGTCATTACAAACACAGATTTACAGGCACTTTCAACTCCCTCTGGTGTGACCGCACACATTTTCATTTTAATTTGTCTCATTATTTTTGTTGTATGATATTTTATATCTCTATCATGCACGCAGAGTGTTGATTTATTCTTGTAGTGTGCTTATGTTTATGTCTGTTGCCATACAGTGCATCTTATCTGCTGAGTGACTTCTTGTTAAGTTTATGTCAGTCATATTGTGTAACTCTCTCGTGACGTGTCGCCACCCATTAACTAGGTCAACTCCTGGAACATCCATTGTTCTCTTTAAAATATGTGTCGGATTCATCCGGTAGGGAAATTTTACACACATATATACCAAAGCAGCAATAAACATATTATAGAATATAAAAATGACATAGCAAATTAGAAGAAGAGAATTGAAGAAGGTAAACACTTGCTGTTTAAAGGTGCTTTGGATAAAAGCATCCCTCCAGTTGCACATGCTATATTAGATAAACCATGTCGTCTGTATAGGGTTAGGGTTAGGGTTATTGGTAATTGTTGCATCTCAACAATTAAATGTGACAATTATTGTTTCATTTTCTATGAAGGAGACATTTTGTGCAACATTTAGCTGTAAAGCCACTAATTTCTCATATAAACTTAAGTCTCTGTTTGTATTTACAAGCAGAATTTGTATTTCTTATCCTCGTGTTCAGTTTTGTCATTAGACGGTGATTAGCGGATTTTTCGGCCACTTAGAGACCACGGAAACAAGCTGTAAACACAACACTGACATATCGCCTTTTAAGGTTACAAGGCAAACTTGTTAGCACACAGCTGCCTTGTTAGACGTCAAGTAAACACAGAGCTACATCGGCATTCACGGAGTTGTGTTTATGTCTACATGATGAATCTAATAGTCACTCTGCTTTTAATTCTGTTTTGCACTCCGCCAAGTTTTTACTGTGAGCAACACCTTCTCCATTACGCATTGTCGTTTGATCCGTTGTTAATATAGAAGTAATGATCATAACTGCTTTAAAATGGACACTATCTAAACCATGAGTAATTGTGATTTTAGGGATATTTTTCTAAGTATAATAACAATGATGCTATGTATTGACAGTACTTATGAACCATCCTCTTACAGCGAAAAAACAACTTCTTGAGTTCTTGAAAAATGTACAAGTTGTGGGATATGTGCCTTTAGTAGCTGGCTCAACCTATATAGTAACACATCTACCTTTACTATCAAATCTACTTAGTTATAACTGTATATATAATCATTGTTGTACCAGGAGTAGGGATTCATGCAATATCACAGTCAACTAGATTTTATTTCAGCCACTACATGCAGCTACAGCTTCCTGTAGCCCTTATCAACGTGATGTTAGCTACTGCTGTGTGTAAAAATTGGTCTACATTAAGGAAATGTGAGAGAAGAAATGAGCTGGTTAGATGGATAGGTGCACAAATCAGACTCTCACGTACAGTTTGTGCAAAAATCAAACCTCCAACATATCACAACACCTTTTACTGTGCCATTTAGATGCCGCCTGAGGAAGAGTGCCAAGCTTGAAACGTGTTGCGATCTCAAGTAGCTGCTGATCCAAGCCTTCCCTGTGTTCTTCTGCCATGCTGCTATGCACATGTTGACCATATTAAATTGAAACTGTCATATGAAAAAAACACTTGTACCATGCTGCATGGTTTAGACACAAGAATTCCTATTGCATGGAAATTTCGCATATAAGTAGCACATGTTAAAACACACTTCCTGCTCTCTACTTCAGCTACAGTACAATAAGAGGGATTGGTTAAAGAACAAAAAAATAGGACTAACTACTTTGGAGTTTACTGTCCTATTGCTGTGGTAAAACCATAGACTATACAAAGTATAGACGTAGCCACCGTGACGTTACCCATCACCATCTTGGCAGTGCCTGACTCCGCCTAACTCACGGCTAATCCAAAATGGGCAGAGAGGTGGAGCTGAGGTGCTGAAACAAGCCACCTAGCGGCTAGTGACCTATCACTCAAAGTGGCCACGTCCTTAATTATGCATAACTTTACGGCTTAATAAAATTTAAACGGGTGAGTTATAAAAAAAATCACCCTCCTACAGTTGTCATGAAAGGGGAAATTAGCTACACAGACCAAAATGTTTTTTTGTACCAGGCTGTAAACATGTTTATTTCTGCTGTAAAGTTGGGCATTTTAATATGGGGCTCTATAGGGATTGACTTGCTTTTGGAGCCTCAAGTGGCCATTTGAGGAACTGCAGTTTTTGGCACTTCCGCGTTAGCTTCATTTTTCATCCCCGGAGGTTGCCGCTAGGGTAAAACAAAACTGACCTGTCACAGCGCTCAAAGGTTTGGTTTGGTTGATCCGCTGCCATCCTGTTGTGTTTTTATGCAATAACTGTAATTTAATTCTAAGTAGATCTGGTGAGACAGCCTCTGTTAAAACCCATCACTCTCAAGACCCTCGTAACCCCAGCGTAAGCCCCTCCTTCTTCTTGTCCTGCCTCATCTTTTATTGGAATTGCGCCCACTTCTTCTTTAAAGCATACCGCTCTGATCCAGACTGATAAGTGCTTACACAGCCACAGTCACGTAGGCAGAGCGGGTTGTGTTTTCCTCAGTGAGTCCACCAATCCCACCGCAACCTCATACAATTAAAGAACAGACCACTACGCGTTCCCCGAACCTCCCATTGGCTGCAGTGACAATGATGGTGGCGGATTCCCTGTCTCACTGAATGACAGAACAGTGTGGCGGCGGCAGAGGGGACATCAGAGAAGTGAGACGGACAGATAGAGAGGAAGGGAGAGGGAAAAAGAGCCTGGGGGTGTTGCAGTCAGTTTGTCAGAGAAGCTCAATGGCCACCAGAGTTCTAACCTGCGTCACTTTGAATTCCTGGTCTCGCCACATGATATCCCTCCTCCCAAACTGCCCCGCCACCCCATCCTGTT